>NC_058413.1:29180393-29320756 GCF_002201575.2 Neomonachus schauinslandi | reverse complement strand
AAGGAAGGAAGGAAGGAAGGAAGGAAGGAAGGAAGGAAGGAAGGAAGAAAGAAAGAGAAAGAAAGAAAGAGGAAAGGAAAGGAAATATTTGTTAACTTTCAATATCTCAATTACAGTTTAAAGGATGCTGTCCTGTTTTGGTTAAGGGAAAGTACAGATCCCTACAACAAGGTCAAAAATGTTAGAGTTAACTGTTTGATACTCTCTCCCATATCAGCATGCCAGTCAGATGAATAGGGGCTAAAGCTATGTTGAAAGTAGAGTGAGATCAAAATTATAAAAGCTCATACACAGTTTTCACAATCTATAGATTCTCTCCTTCCACGTCACACCTACTCCATACACAGTCATTATCTCCTCCCCATAGTATTTACTATCTTTTGTGCCATGTTCTTTTACCTAATTCGGATGCTAGAATGTTCAGTTCCCCTTTGTTCACTCATCATCAAAACTTTATTGTGCTCCTTTTATGTGCCAGGCAACATACTATGGGCTGGAAATATAAATTGAGCAAATCTGCCTGCTTAAATGGTGGTAGTGAAAGATGACTTAAGTGGTTGAAATAGCCCAGGACTGGCAAATATGGAGAACAGGAGAATAGTTAGAAGCACTAGCTTCAGCCTGTCAACATTCAAATCTTGAATCAGCCTGGTTATTTGACCGTCGGCAAGTAATTTATGTCCTCTGTGCCAGTTTTTCCATCTTGAAAAATAAAGATAATAATAGTTCCTAGGACATGAGGTAATGTGACTATTTAAAAAGAGAGTACAAATTGATTATCTAGAACAATTCCTGACACATGATAGGTGCTCAGTAAATGTTGGTGTGTCTTTCTTGCAAAGCTGACTAGCTAACCAGCTGACTGGTTAGGCTGGCTGGGATTATTTAGATGCAGACGTGACACAGGAATGCAAAAGGTTTATTAAGGAGTAGTATTTGTGAAAGGAAATGGAGAAGAAATAGGATTGAACAGAGGGAGCCAATTCTGCCAGCCCATAGCAGCTCTGGAGCACAGATTGCCCCTGATGAGAGTCCCGGATTGAGCACTGCCACAGCTCTGCTCAGGGATTGAAAAGGAGCCACCCAGAGGAACACAATCGCAGCTCAAAAGTGGAGACAGGGGCGCCTGGGTGGCTCAGTTGGTTAAGCGACTGCTTTCGGCTCAGGTCATGATCCTGGAGTCCCTGGATCGAGTCCCGCATCGGGCTCCCTGCTCGGCAGGGAGCCTGCGTCTCCCTCTGACCCTCCCCCCTCTCATGTGCTCTCTCTCTCTCTCATTCTCTCTCAAATAAATAAATAAAATCTTTAAAAAAAAAAAAGTGGAGACAGACCCTGAAGGATCTAAAGGCCATTAACTAACCAGACTTTTGGCAGTTGGGCAGCAAGGAGACTTGAACAGGCATCTCCACATAGGTCACAGTGGCCACTGTCTGAGGTTCTGGCTCAGAAGGATTATGAGGAAGGGTTGGAACTCAACGGGCAAAGGCAAGTGGAGACATCATGACTGATTAAGACATGAGCCATGGGTCTTGAGCAAAGACAGTCCCAACCTGCCAGGAATTTGCCCTGTCTCAAATAAACTATCTCAAAGGTTCCTCCACCTCTGACAAACTCAGTTCTTTACTCTTTCTGCAGTAGCTTCTCTGAGACCCCAAGACTGGCAGAAGTGTACTAACCCCAGAATGCTGCTGCTCCCCCAAGAGTAATGGTATATACCATGCTCTTCTAAGGAAGGGGTAAGCTGCCAACTGTCCAGAACTCCAGATTTATAGAATCATAGATCACTGCTCAAGTCCCCACCCCCAGCTTTAACTCTGTGAGTCCTTCCCAGAACCTCATCCAAGTTTCTCAGTTGCCTAGACTGTCAGGCCAGGTCTGGAAGAATGACAGCTTCAGTTAAAGCACCACTAATTATTTATACCCCACCTTATTTCAAAATAGATTTAAAGAACCTTCAAAAACAGTATAACTAGGCTAGTTCATCTAATAAAAGGCTTTTATCTAAATTAATGATGTGTTAGTGTAAGAAACTAACAAAATATAGAGAGAGTACAACTGCAGGGAAAGTTTCTGCAGAAAAAAGACTTTGGATAAGAGGAAAATGCTATCAGGGAACAAAATCAGAGTTATCAGCTCAAACAGGTAATGGATCATTTAGCACTAAAGTATTTTCTTGTTGTTTTGCAACTGTGCTTTCAGCAGGGAGGATCTGTGATTTAGTAATAGGGCTCATTTTTGCTGTCCATCATATCTCATTTATAGGTAAGCACAGTAAGGATCCGGGCTGTGACGGGTGTGTGTTCAGCTGCACCTGCCCAGAGAGCAGGAAGGCTGAACAGCTGATGGCGGTATCTAGTTCTAGCTCTCACCTGGTGGCAGCCACCTGCAGTGAGGTAAATCTCCTTGGAAGAAACTAAAAGTCTCATTGCAATTTTAAAGTCTTAACCTCCAAACTCCCAGTGCAGAAAGGAACTAAAACAACCCCTAATGTTGATACCTGAATTTCAAATTTCAAATGTCCTTAAATTTTTAAAAATATGTCTTTGTGAAGCATTACTGGTGGTCATGAACAGTGCCTAGAATGGAGCTGCTTTCTCAGTTCCATAAATGCTTGCTAACTCTGCAAGAAATAACAAGATAAAGCTATCCTCCATCCTTAAAGTTCATGAAGCAGATTTATCAAGTTTAAGACTAACACCCCTCATCCACTATATGTTGATCCTAATGTCTTATCTATGATTCCAAGTCATGAAATCATCACTCTTCTCCCACTTACCCACCACCCTCACACTTCCTTAAACGTCACCAACATCTCATTGCTTCTTGAGCCCTTTAAGACACCTGCCTCTGACCTTTGTTCCAAATAGCCTATAAAAACAGCTGAGCTCAATAGGGACACCCAACAAAATCCCTGATTTGAGCTTCCCACCCCATACCTCACCCTGAAAATTTAGACTGCAACTCATTCTTAAGGTCAAGAACATAAAGGACCAAGAAGTGAATGAACCTTGGGATAGTTTCAACTAGACAGCTAATGGGATTCCTCCAAAATGTCACAGCCATAGCCAGGGGCACCTTTCCCATTTCCAGGCAACAAAGCACCAGGAAATACTCTGTGACTCATCTTCAGCAGCTGATTTGAGGGCACCTGAGCTCCACAGGCTGAAATGGTGTGGGTCTGTCTTCTTTTATTTATTTGACAGAGTTTTCTGAATAGTCAAGTACCAGGAGAAATGAACATTGCAGTCACAGCTCTTAACCTTCTAAAGAAACACAAGGTTACCTTTGGGAAAATTTTGATCTCAGAAAACTGGGCTTTTAGGGCTTTCCAGATTCATTTTTTGACAATCTTCTTGCTCTATGATGCTCCTAATTATCACACTCCAAGTTTCCTAACATATACTCCCATATCAGAAAATATCTATGAACATCTGAGGACGCTGCTCTGACCCCAGCAAGAGCTAGTTGTTCCCTTTTCTGTGATCTTATTGGAACATACTGTAGCCCAAACTATATTGCATTATTTCTGGTTATCCATATGTTTGTCTCCCTTGATAGACTATAAGATCCCTAAAGGCAGGGGCCAAGTATTACACATCTTAACAGCATATAGTAAGCTGGCTGAATTGTGACTGATTTGCACTGAAGCATTAGAAGAAAATTATGAAAGAAAATATTTATATGTTTGGCTATATTAAAATTTAAAGACTTATTAAAATAAAGATACCCTTTTACTCATATTTAAAAATGAGTAATTTAGATGACACCAACAACTGACCAAAGAAATACAAATAAACAAATGAAAAAATGTTCAACCTTACTAGTAAAGAAAATCCAGTTGTAATTTTTTGAGTTACAAACTGCCAAATATACTACACACACACACACACATACACACACACACTCCCCTTCTTCCAAGATTTTTAATGTAAATTGCCAGCAGTATAAGGAGAGTCCTTGTTACCATAACTTTGTGTTTGTGTGTATTTTTGCCCATGTGTGAGAATATTGGACCTTTAATTTGCATTTAAAATCAGTTTCTTTAAATATTTTGGTTACAAGGTCTCAACAGTGAAGTCATAGTAGATACTGAAGGCACTCAGATTGGCTCCCACCCCTTCCCCCTACTGTACCCCCAGGCTTTGCTGCTTCACTCAAGATACAAATGAGCACTCTGTACTAAATAAATGGTTCCCATGTCAAGTGTCAGCACCCTCAGGCCCAGAAGCAGTAGGATACAAAGAGATGAAGCCCGGGAGCTTTCATGACAAGATGTGTGCATTTAACCATGCTCCAAGGAATTCCAATCATTATGCACAGATATAATGGGCAGTACCAGAGAGGAGACAGAAGCCATTTCCCCACTGTGTACTAATAACATGGGGCTGGTTTCCACCATAGTTCATCCTCACCCAGACCTGTGTTCTGCAGAGGAAGACCCAAGGCTTCACTCCCTAAGGGCCATACGCAGGAAGGAACAGAACTGCCTCTTCAAGCCATAAGCTTACAGCAATGAAATTTAGAATCTCAAGTCGATCTGAGCCAGTCCTCACAGGAAGCCTCCCTCATGCCAAACCCTATACATATATAGGGATTTTCATTTCATTTTTTCATTTGTTTATTTGCATTTCTTTGGTAAATTTTTGGTTTCATCTAATTTACTCATTTTTAAATATGAGTAAAAGGATATCCTTATTTTAATAAATCTTTTATATATATATACATATATATGTGTGTGTGTATGTATGTGTGTGTATATATATATATATACATATATATATATATATCCCCATAATCCTACATCTAAGAATCTGATAAGGAAAAAATCAGAAATTCAGGTAAAGAATTATAAATAATATGCTTGCAGTATTCCTTGTAATAGTGCAGGCAGGGGTAGGGGTAGGGAGATGAAAACAGCTTGTCTAATCATAGGGAAGTGTTTGTTAGATTAACCAAAGTTCATACAATTGAAAATGAATTTTATAAGAATATTTAATGACATGAATGAAAGCTCATGATAAAACGTTTAGAAAAATGCAGGAAAGTACAAAAATTATTTTTAAAAGAAGAGAGAATAGTCAGTAAAAATGGTATACAAAAGTCATATAAGATAGTCTAAGGTGATTAGCATATCAATTTGGCAATTTAGGCAGTCAAATTTATCCTCACAAAAGTATTTTTTTCTTGAGTGGGGGGAGGGGATGATGGTGGCAGAGAAGGAGAACCCTAGGCTTGCCTCGTCCCACAAATACAACTAGATAATTATCAAATCATCCTAAATATCCCAGAAATCAACCTGAAGACTGGCAGAACAAACTCCACCAAAGGTAGAGAAGAGGCCACATTGAAGAAGATAGGAAGTGCAGAGATGCAGTTTGGAAGTGAAACAAATGGTGGCCACTGTGGTGGGAAGGGAGCCGCTGTCATGGAGAAAGGCAAGAAACAGACTAACAGGGAGTGCACAGGGAAAACAAATATCCATAAAAATTGGCTTAGAAAGCAAGAGGGGCCAAATTTCATCATGAGTTCTTACAGCCAGTGGGGCTTAAAGCCTGGAGTTCTAAAGATCAGCAGGCTTGCCTCAGGGAGAGCCTGAAAGCATTGGGGCGGCTCTAGGAGAGAAGGAAGGGCAAACAGCAATCTGAAGAGCACCTGGTGCACAGAGAGGGGAGATTATTCATGATTCCCAGAAAGACAGCATTCATGGAGAGACCCCTCTGGGAACAAAGGAACTGGCAGACATTATTTCCCTGCCCTGCCCCTTAGCATAAGCACAGGACCACCTGCAGAAACCAGTGCAGGATGAAAATGCTACCTAACTTGCTTATACCACCCCCACCCCACACCCCCTGTGCTCCAGTGGAATCGCCCATTCCACACTTGCCTTTGTCCCAGTGCAAAGGGCCCCATCCCCCAGAAGACTGGCCCAAACCCCTGTCAACACCACGTCTCCTACTAGGGAGTTTTGTGGAGCCTTGGTTCCAGTGGCAATGTCAACAGGTCTCATTTCACAAGCAGACCAGAACACACCTAGTTAAAACATGCCAGGGACCAAACAGTGCCCACAATAGGCAAAGAGAGCCTCTGTTGATGACTGGCCTGAAGGATAAACCAGTCAGGACACAACAGCAGAGCACATGCAGCACACACTGGAGATACTCTCAGAAGCACCAGGCCCTGGGAATAAGAGACACTACACTGCAGGGTACTATAGGACCTCTTCTTCATAAAACCATTACCTTCAAGGACAGGAGATATAGCTGACTTTCCTAACATAGAGAACGAGGCACAGACACTTAGACAAAGTGAGAAGACAGAAAAATTTGTCCCAAGTGAAGGAACTGGACAAGGCCATAGCCAGAGATCAAAGCAAAACAAATGTAAGTAACATGCCTGATAGAGTTATTTAAAATACTTGGGCGCCTGGGTGGCTCAGTTGGTTGGGCGACTGCCTTTGGCTCACGTCATGATCCTGGAGTCCTGGGATCGAGTCCCACATCGGGGTCCCGGCTCGGCGGGGAGTCTGCTTCTCCCTCTGACCCTCCTCCCTCTCATGCTCTCTGTCTCTCATTCTCTCTCTTGCAAATAAATAAAATCTTTAAATAAATAAATAAATAAATAATAAAATACTCACTGTACTTGAGAAAAGAGTAGAAGACATTAGTGAGACCCTAAACAAAGACATAAAAAAGAACAAATCATGGATGAAGAGTGCAGTAAGTGAAATTAGAAACACTCTTGTTGAATTGAAAGAGAAATGAATTAATAAACAGACAGAGTAATGGAATGTAATCAAGAAGAACAAAAGAGAAAAAGAATTATGCCAAATGAGAATAGACTTAGGTAACTCAGTGACTCCATCAAAATGTAGTAACATTTGCATTACAGGGGTCCCAGAAGAAGAAGAAGAGAGAAAAGGGGGCAGAAGATTTATTTGAAGAAATAATATCTGAAAACTTCCCTAATCTGGGGAAGGAAACAGATACCCAGATTCCAGAGTCAGAGAACCCCCAACAAAATCAACAAAAGCAGATCCATACCAAGACACATTACAATTAAAATGGTAAAATATAGTGATAAATAAAAATTTTTAAAGCCACAAGACAAAAGAAGACAGTTACAGACAAGGGGAAACCCCATAAGGCTATTAGGGGATTTTTCAACAGAAACTTTCTAAGCCAGAAGAGAGTGGCATGATATATTCAAAGTGCTAAATGGGAAAAATCTGCAGCCAAGAATACCCTATCCAGCAAGGCTATCATTCATAATAGAAGGAGAAACAGTTTTCCAAACAAACAAAAACAAAAGGAGTTCATGACCACTAATCCAGTCCTGCAAGAAATATTATAGGGAAGTCTTTGAATGGAAAGGAAAGACCAAAAGTGACAGTATAAAGGTAGGAAACATAAAAGCAGTAAAAATGAATATTTTTATAAAATCAGTCAAGGAACTCACAAAATAAAAGGATGTAAAATATGACAACATATACCTAAAACATGGGGAGGAGAAGAGTAAAGGATGGGTTAAAACTTAAACAACCATCAACTTACTATAGACTGCTATATGTGGAAGATGTTATATACAAATCTAATTGTAACCACAAATCAAAAACCATTAACAACTATGCAAAAAATAAAGAGAAAGAAATCCAAATATATCACTAAAGAAAACCAGCAAATCATGAAAGAGAGAAAGGCAAGAAAGGATCAGAGAAAATTTTCAGAAGCAACCACAAGTAATAAAATGGCAATAAATACATTTTTATCAATGATTACTTTGAATGTAAATGGACTAAACAATCCAATCAAAAGACAAAGGGTGACAGAATGGATAAAAAGAAAAAACTCCCAGACCCATCTTTTTGCTGCTTATCAGAGGCTCATTTTAGACCTAAGGACACCTGCAGATTGAAAATGAGGGGATGGCGCTGTGAATTGTGCAAGACTGTTGAATCTCAGATCTGTACCTCTGAAACAAATAATGCAATATATGTTAAGAAAAAAAAAAAAAGAAGAAGAAGAAGAAGGTAGCAGGAGGGGAAGAATGAAGCGGGGGAAATCGGAGGGGTAGACGATGGACTCTGAAAAACAAACTGAGGGTTCTAGAGGGGAGGGGGGTGGGAGGATGGGTTAGCCTGGTGGTGGGTATTGAGGAGGGCACATTCTGCATGGAGCACTGGGTGTTATGCACAAACAATGAATCATGGAACACTACATCTAAAACTAATGATGTAATGTATGGGGATTAACATAAGAATAAAAAAAAATGAGGGGATGAAGGAACATTATCATGCAAATAAATGTCAAAAGAAAGCCAGAGTAGCAATACTTACATCAGACAAAATAGACTTTAAAACAAAGACTGTAACAAGACACAAAGAAGGATACTACATAATAATAAAGGGGACAAACCAACATGAAGATATAACAATTGTAAATATGTACCCAACATGGAAGCATCCAAATACATAAAGCAGTTAATAGCAAATATAAAGGAACTCTCTAAAATAATATAATAATAGGGGACTTTAACACCACACTTACATCTATGGATAGATGATCCAAACAAACAAACAAACAAACAAAAACAAGGAAACAATGGCTTTGAATCACACACTGGACCAGATGGATTTAACAGATATATTCAGAACATTCCATCCTAAAACAGCAGAATACACATTCTTTTCAAGTGCACATGGAACATTCTCCGGAATAGATCACATATTAGGCCACAAAACAAGACTCAGCAAATTAAAAAAGACTGATGTCATACTATGCATCTTTTCTGACCACAACACTATGAAACTAGAAGTCAACCACAAAAAAAAAAAAAAAACCTGGAAAGACCACAAATACATGGAGGTTAAATTACATGCTACAAAACAACAAATGGGTCAACAGGAAATCAAGGAAGAAATAAAAAACTACAGGGAAACAAATGAAAACACAACAGTCCAAACCCTCTGGGATGCATCAAAAGTGGTTCTAAGAGGGAAGTTTATAGCAATACAGATCTACCTCAAGAAGGAAGAAAAATCTCAAATAAACAACCTAACCTTACACCCAAAGGAGCTAGAAAAAGAACAAAAAATGAAGCCTATAGTATCCAAAATCTATAAAGAACTTATCAAACTCAACAACCAAAGAACAAATAATCCAATCAAGAAATGGGCAGAAGACATGAACAGACATTTCTGCAAAGAAGACATCCAAATGGCCAACAGACACATGAAAAAGTGCTCAACATCACTCGGCATCAGGGAAATCCAAATCAAAACCTCAATGAGATTCTACCTCACACCAGTCAGAATGGCTAAAATTAACAAGTCAGGAAATGACAGATGTTGGCGGGGATGCAGAGAAAGGGGAACACTCATACACTGTTGGTGGGAATGCAAGTTGGTGTAGTCACTCTGGAAAACAGTATGGAGGTTCCTCAAAAAGTTGAAAATAGAGCTACCCTATAACCCAGCAATTGCACTACTGGGTATTTACCCCAAAGATACAAATGTAGTGATCTGAAAGGGTACATACACCCCAATGTTTATAGCAGCAATGTCCACAATAGCCAAACTATGGAAACAGTCAAGATGTCCATCAACAGATGAATGGATAAAGAAGATGTGGAATATTATGCAGCCATCAAAAAAAACCCCCAAAATCTTGCCATTTGCAACGACATGGTTGAACTAGAGGGTATTATGCTAAGCGAAATAAGTCAACCAGAGAAAGACAAGTATGATCTCACTGATATGAGGAGTTTGAGAAACAAGACAGAGGATCATAGGGGAAGGGAGGAAAAAAATGAAACAAGATGAAACCAGAGAGGGAGACAAACCATAAGAGACTCTTAATCTCAGAAAACAAACTGAGGGTTGCTGGAGTGGTGGGGGGTGGGAAGAATGGGAGGGCTGGGTGATGGACACTGGGGAGATTGTGTGCTATGGTGAGCACTGTGAATTGTTGAAGACTGATGAATCATAGACCTGTACCTCTGAAACAAATAATACATTATATGTTAAAAAAAAAAAAAAGACAGTAGGAAGGGAAAAATGAAGGGGGGGATATCAGAGGGGGAGATGAACCATGAGAGACGATGGACTCTGAGAAACAAACTGAGGGTTTTAAAGAGGAGGGGGCTGGGGGGATAGGTTAGCCTGGTGATGGGTATTAAGGAGGGCACGTATTGCATGGAGCACTGGGTGTTATACGCAAACAATGAATCATGGAACACTACATCAAAAACTAATGATGTAATGTATGGTGACTAACGTAACATAATAAAATAAAATTAATAAAAAAAGAAGCCTAAAACCAGAAGAAGGAAGGAAATAATAAAGATTAGAGCAGAAATAAATGATTTAGAAACACAAAAAATAATAAAACAGATCAATGAAACAAGGAGTTCAATCTTTGGAAAAAAGCAATAAAATTGATAAACCTCTAACTAAACATATCAAGAAAAAAAAAAGGAAGGAATCGAATAAACAAAATCACAAATGAAAGGATAAATAACAACTAACACCAC
The DNA here is from genome assembly GCF_002201575.2 of Neomonachus schauinslandi. Classification (NCBI taxonomy): domain Eukaryota; kingdom Metazoa; phylum Chordata; class Mammalia; order Carnivora; family Phocidae; genus Neomonachus; species Neomonachus schauinslandi. The sequence continues at coordinate 29,310,229 of NC_058413.1, read as the reverse complement.
AGAAATACAATTATAAGAGAATATTATGAAAAAACTATATGCCAAAAATTGCACAACCTAGAAGAAATGGATAAATTCCTATAACATAACCTACCAAAGCTGAATCAGGAAAAAAGAGAAAATTTGAACAGACTGATAACCAGCAGAGAAACTGAATGAGTCAAAAAAACTCCCAATAAACAAAAGTCCAGGGCTAGATTGCTTTACAGACGAATTTTACCAAACATTTAAAAAGAGTTAATTCCCATTCTTCTCAAACTATTCCAAAAAACAGAAAAGAAAAGAAAACCTCCAAATTCACCCTATGAGGCCAGCATTACCCCTGATACAAAAACCAGATAAAGACAACACACACACAGAAAGAAAACTACAGGCCAATATCTCTGGTGAACATAGATGCAAAAATCCTCAACAAAATACTAGCAAACTGAATCCAACAATGTATTTAAAAAGTCATTCACCGTGGTCAAGTGGGATTTATTCCTAGGTTGTAAGGGTAGTTCAATATTCTCAAATCAATCAACATGATACATCACATCAATAAGAGAAAGAAGAACCATATGATCATTTCAATAGACATAGAAAAAGCATTTGACAAAGTATAACATCCATTCATGATAAAAACCCTCAACAAAGTAGGGCTAGAGGGAACATACCTCAACATAATAAAGGCCATATATGAAAAACCCACAGCCAACATCATCCTTAATGGGGAAAAACTGAGAGCTTTTCTCTTAAGGTCAGGAAGAAGACAAGGATGTCCATTCTCTCAACTTTTATTCAGCATAGTACTGCAAGTCCTAGCCATAGCAATCAGACAACAAAAAGAAATAAAAGGTATCCAAATTGGTAAGGAAGAAGTAAAACTTTCACTATTTGCAGATGACATGATGACATGATACTATATATAGAAAACCTGAAAGACTCCACCAACAAACTGCTAGAACTGATAAATGAACTCAGTAAAGTCGTAGGATACAAGATCAATGTACAGAAATATCTTGCATTTCTATACACCAGTAATAAAATAGCAGAAAGAGAAATTAAGAAAATAATCCCATTTACAATTGCACCAAAGGAATAAACCTAACCAAAGAGGTGAAAGATTTGTACCCTGAAAATTATAAAACATTGATGAAAGAAACTGAAGATGACACAAAGAAATGGAAAAACATTCCATGCTCATGGATTGGAAGAACAAATATTGTTAAAATGTCCATACTACCCAAAGAAATCTACAGATTCAATGCAATCCCTATCAAAATAGCAACAGCATTTTTTCACAGAACTAGAACAAATAACCCTAAAATTTGTAATGGACCACAAAGATCCCAAATAGCCAAAGCAATTTTGAAAAAGAAAAGCAAAGCTGGAGGCATCACAATTCCAGGCTTCAAGCTATATTACAAAACTGTAGTAATCAAAACAGTATGGTACTGTCACAAAAATAGACACATAGATCAATGAAACAGAATAGAAAACCCAGAAATAAACCCACAATTATGTGGTCAATTAATCTTTGACAGAGCAGGAAAGAATGTACAATGAGAAAAAGATAGTCTCTTCAGCAAATGGTGTTGGGAAAATGGGACAGCAACATATAAAAAAAAATGAAACTGGACCACTTTCTTATATCATATACAAAAACAAATTCAAAATGGATTAGAGATCTAAATGTGAGACATGAAACCATAAAAATCCTAGCAGGGAGCAAAAGCAGTAACTTCCCTGACATCAGCCATAGCAACTTTTTTCTAGATATGTCCTCTGAGGCAAGGGAAACAAAAGCAAAAATAAACTATTGGGACTACACGAAAACTAAAAGCTTCTGCACAGCAAAGGAAACAAACAAACAAACAAACCTGAAAGGGAACCTATGGAATGGAAGAAAATATTTGCAAATGACATAATCAATAAAAGATTAGTATCCAAAATAAATAACTTACAAAACTCAACACCCCCAAAACAATCCAATTAAAAATGGGCAGAAGAGGGGTATCTGGATGTCTCAGTAGGTCAAGCCTCTGTCTTTGGCTCAGGTCATAATCCCAGGGTCCTGAGATCGAGGCCCGCATCAGGCTCCCTGTTCAGTGGGAAGTCTGCTTCTCCCTCTCCCTCTGTCAAATAAATAAATAAAAATTTTAAAAATGGGCAGAAGTGTCTTTCTCCAAAGACATACAGATGGGCAACAGACACAAGAGAAGATGCTCTTCAACACTCATCATCAGGGAAATAAAATGTGGTATCACCTCACACCTGTCAGAATGGCTAATATCAACAACCCAAGAAATAACAAGTGTTGGTGAGGATGTAGAGAAAAAGGAACCCTCATGCACCGTTGGTGGGAATGCAAACTGGTACAGCCACTGTGGAAAACAGTATGGAGTTTCCTCAGAAAGTTAAAAATAGAACTACCCTGTGACCCAGCAATCACACTACTGGGTATTTACGCAAAGAATACAAAAACACTAATTCAAAGGGACACATACACCCCTATGTTTATAGCAGCATTATTTACAATAACCAAGATACAGAAGCAGCCCAAATGTCCATCAACTGATGAATGGATGAAGAAGTTGTATACACATATAATGGAATATTACTCAGCCATTAAAAAGAATGAAATCCTGCCATTTGCAACAACATGGATAGACCTAGAGAATAAAATGCTAAGCAAAGTAAATCAGAGAAAGACAAATATCACATTATTTCACTCTATGTGCAATTTAAGAAACAAAACAAAGGAGCAAAGGGGGGAAAAAGAGAGAGAGAGAGAGAAAGACAAACCAAGAAACAGACTTTTAATTATGGAGAACAAACATGGTTACCAGAGGGGCAGCGAGTGGGGAGATGGGTTAAATATGTGATGGGGACTAAGGAGTGTACTTGTGATGGCACCAGGCGATACATGGAATTGTTGAATCACTATATTGTATATCTGAAACTAATAAACACTGTATGTTATCTAACTGGAATTAAAATAAAATTAATTAATCAAAATAAAAACTTAAAAATTAAAAAAAAAAAATAGAGGTGCCTGGCTGGCTCAATTGGTAGAGCATGTGACTCCTAATCTCTCCGGACTGTGAGTTCAAACCTCAAACTGGGCACAGAGCCTCCTTAAAAAAAAAATAAATTTTAAAAATAAATAAAATAGACACTATCCACTCTCTTAAAAAAAAATAAAATAAAATAAGGAAATCCTGTCACATGCTAGAACATGGATGAGCTTTGAGGACATTATAAGAAGTGAAATAAGCCAGTCTAGCACAGTAACTAGCAAATACAAATGATAATCTTTTCCTTTTCTTGCATACAGTATTAAATATATTTATAATTACCTGTCTCACGCTCAGCTCCTAATTGGACATTAACTAGGTGAATCTAATCCTTGAACATAGTAAATGGGACCAGGTTAACTGACCTTAAAGGAGGCTCATCTATAAATTGATTTAATTCAATCAAAAATTTTCTCACCTGAAAATCTGAATAAGAGAGCTAAATTCCAGTAATTAAAAGAAAGTGGAGGGTGCCTGGGTGGCTCAGTTGGTTAAGCGACTGCCTTCGGCTCAGGTCATGATCCTGGAGTCCCGGGATCGAGTCCCGCATCGGGCTCCCTGCTCGGCAGGGAGTCTGCTTCTCCCTCTGACCCTCCCCCCTCTCATGTGCTTGCTCTCTCTCATTCTCTCTCTCTCAAATAAATAAATAAAATCTTTAAAAAAAAAAGTGGAGATAAAAGATCAGAATATAGAGTTGAGCTGACAGCTACACAGTCATATACAGAATAAGCAATAAAAGCCCATTAAAAGAGAAAAGAAGACTTGAAAGGAAAGAAGCCAGTAGCGTTGTGGCTGCAGTAACAAATTACAGCAAGCTTCTCAGGTGCACCAACTCAAAGCTAACCTGGGGGCTTCTGCAGAGCTATCCTCCCCTGTGGGCTGGCTCAACTGGTAGAACATGTGACTCCTAATCTCATGGCCCCTCAAGCCTGTAGAACCCCACCTAGGGTACTGCTTGCCCATCCCTTCCAGGGAGCCTCAGCCCTTTCATTTGGCTCAGGATGCTGCCTACATTGTCGTGCTGACCCAGGCATCCCAGCTGGGTGCCACCCCACCCTCCTTCCCCATTCAGCCCCTGGCCTTGGTGACTGCCACCCCTACTTCCACTCTCTGACTGAGCTCTGCATTATCCACTAATCCAGTCAGACAGTGGGTAGAAACAAAAGCTTCTGGTACCTTGACTCTTTGAGAGTAGAACACCAACTCAACCATAAGTAGGGCCTCTGGCACTTGCCACCAACAAAAGCAAATTCAACCTTATAAAAAAATATTATAAGTTCAGTGACTTAAAGCAACACAGATTTATTATCTTATAATTCTAGAGATTAGAAGTCCAAAATGGGTCTCACTCTGTTAAAGTGTTGGCAGAGCTGCATTCCTTCTGGAGGCTATAGGGGAGAATCCCTTCCCCTGCCTTTTCCAGCTTCTGTGAGGCACCTGCATTCCTTGGCTCGTGGCCCCCCGTCCAGCTGTGGCATCACTCCAACCTCTGCTTCCATCACCGTATTTTCTCTCCTTCTGTTGTCAGAAGGACATTACTACCTATTATGACCCTCATGCCTCTCCCTTTTGTATGGACCTAGATGATTACACTAGACCTCACCAAATAATCCAGGATAGTCTTCCCATCTCAAGATCCTTAATCACACCTTCAAAGTCCCTTATCATATAAGATAATACAGCAGGCTAAGGGAATTAGGATATGGAAATTTGGGGTGGGTGGGATGGCATTATTAGCTTACCACGGTAACCATGGAGCCTCAGAGATCATTTCCAACCCTGACTCCATACAGTTGCTTACTGCAGTCTCATGTTACAGAAATAATGCCTCTTCCTGGGCACATAGGAAGACTATGTTCCTCAACCTCTTTGCAGTTAGGTTTAGGCCAAGTGAAGGACTCAGACTAATAGGATGTATTTAGAAGGGAAGTAAGCTCTATTTTCTCAACATGTGGTCTGCAGGACAGCAGCATCATCACCACATTAAAACTTGTTAGAAATGCAGAATTCCTGGCTCCACCTGCAACCTCCTGAGTCAGAATCTTCATTTTAACAAGATCCCAGGTGATTCTACTGCATGTTAAAGTTCAGGGAGCAGTAATCAGGCTACTTCCAACCTTGGCACTTAGAAATACTGTGCAAAATCCAATCCTCCATCTCTCTCTTCCTCTACTGCAGTGACCTCAGAGACCAAGAGCTCCAGGTAGCAAAAGCAATAACACAGAGGCCACCCAACACAAAAGAGACTGTGACATAAGCAAAAAAAGAAACTTCTGAGTCAAGTTACCAAGATTTTGGAGATTGCCTGTTGTAGCAGCTACTGTTAATTACTCTGATTTTCTTTTTTTTTTTTTTTAAGATTTTATTCATTTATCTGAGAGAGAGAGAGAGAGAGCACAAGCGGGGGGGGAAGAGCAGTGGGAGAGGGAGAAGCAGTCTCCGCACTAAGCAGGGAGCCCGATGCGGGGCTTGATCCTAGGACCCCAAGATCATCACCTGAGCTGAAGGCAGACACCTGACTGAGCCACAAGGTGCCCCTATTCTGATTTTAAGTAAGATATTTATCTGAGCTAGCTTGGGTAGATTTCTGTTGTACTCAACCAAACAAGCTTTGCCCACAATGATTCTCAAACAAGTGTGTATCAGAATCACCTGGAGGGCTTCTTAAAATACATACTGCTGGGCCCCATCCCTTAGAGGTTCTGATTTAGTAGGTCAAGGGTGAGGCAAAATAATTTGCATTTCTCATAAGTTCCCAGATGATGCTGATGCTGCTGGCCCTGAGACCACATTTTGAGAACTGTTGGTTTACAATTTCACTGTTAGTTACTCTCCATCACTATACAGTTCAACTCAGACAATACAGACCAGGAGTCTGCAAACCACAGCCAACCGGCCAAATCTGACCCACTGCCAGTTTTCACAAATAAAGTTTCCTTGGAACTTTGGAACATAGCTACACCTATTCATTTATGTGCCATCTGTGGCCACTTCCTCACTATAAAGGCAGAGTTGAATCACTGCAGTAGAGACCATGTGACCTGCTGCTCTGGACTGAACGCTTGTGGATTAGTTTGGGGCTTATCCACTAAATTGGTTAGCTGGCACTATATATACTTTATACTATACCTACACTAGTCTCTATATAAATGCATTCAGTGAAACCTAATCTCCAATATGACGGTATTAGGAGGTGGGGATTTTGGTTGGTGCTTCAGTCATGAGGGTGGCATTATGAATGGGGTTAGTGCTTATCTAAAAGGGACCCCACAGAGCTCCTTAGCCCATCCACCGTGTGAGGACAGAGTGAGAAGATGGGCATCTATGAACAAAGAAGCAAGTTCTCAATAGAAACTGAATCTGCCAAAGCCATGGTCTTAGGCTTCTAGCCTCCAGAACTATGAGAAATAAATTTCTATTGTTTATAAGCTACTTAGTCTTGTTACAGCAGCCCAAATGCACTAAGATACACACAAAACCTAAAATATTTACTATCTGGCTCTTTATAAAAAAAAGTTTGGCAACCTCAGATATAGACCACAATAAAGTTTTCCCTATATAATCCTACAGAATACTGAATAGAGAATACAGAATACTGACTTACTTGAATATATTCATTGATTATTCTCTATTTCTACTATGCTTTTTTCCACTTTGGCAACAACCACAAGAAAATTCTTTGAGATCTGGTATTTACTATTACTGTTATGTCCCTAGTAAGAGTCATTTGTTATCAGGTACAAGTCTCTCCAGTATGGAACTGGAAATATTCTTGGGAAGCAATAAGGATTTTCAAAGAACTTCTTGTGTGAAAGCATATCTGAGAGAGTACAGAGGCAGAAGGGAGGTTGCATGAACAAAAACCGGCAGTTTCCGATGCTTCGAACACACTCTTAATGATCTCATGGCCTATTGGCTTGAGTTACAAATCAAAATGGGCTTTTATGTCTTTCATCATGCTGGGGTCAACTTACTTTATTAAAATTAAGCTGCCTATCATCTTCTAGAATGGTACACAAGACTATAATATATGCTCTCCACCCACTTCAAAAGCCCTATGACCCATTTTTTTTTTTAATCCTTAAATGTGCCAACCCACACAAAAGCACTGTCTTTTTTTTAACTATTCTTTCAGGCTGTGCCTTTTAAAATAGTAGTGTCTGCAGAAATGTCACATCAAAAGAAATTGCTCAGAGGTAGAAGTACTTAACTGAAACTGCTTTTATTAGTATATTGGGGGAAATTTGCTGGCCTGAGAATGGAAAAAGGAGTGATACTGAATAAAAACACTGTGGTGCCAAAAAGGGAAATTTATTTTCTTTCTTTTTCTTTTTCTTTTTCTTTCTTTCTTTCTTTCTTTGCTATAAAAATCCCATCTCATATTTTAAAATCTAAATAAGAAGATTCTCTATTGACTGCTGCTGGTTTCTTTTTGTTTTTAAAAATAATAACCCTTTCAGAGTTTCCCCAGAATTCTGATCCCTAAACGAAGCTTAGGGCTAATCCACTAGCTGGCATGTACACCAGTCTCTATATGTCTCAGTCTCTGCTGTACAGTTGTCAACTCTGTCAAGCTCCCACATACCCCATTTAGAGCTACTCTTAGTAGGCACTGTGCTCTCATTTTTCTCTGGGCTTTGCACAGACTCTTCCCTTTAAAAAGTGTTCAGTCTTCTGTTTTGATGAATCCTCATTCAACTACTTATGATTCACTATATGCCCAGATTTTGATGACCCTTAGCCCTCTCCCTTTCCAACCATCTCAAGGAGAATCCTAACACCACCACCCCCACCAAGTGTCCACAATTCTTTAGGAGGTTTGCAAAGAGATGCCTCACATGCCCACAGACCAGTTATCCAGCTTCATTCTTTACCCCATGTCTGCCAAGTTTCCTCTCACGCTCTGGCTCTCCCTTTCTAAGATTGAGAGTAGTCCCCACTGTAAATAATGCCCATCATATGAATGCCAAAGTTCACACCATGGATGTTGCTGAAACCGCTAAAATGGGAAAGAGGGACACTGGCTTTCCTGTTGAGATAGGAAAATCTTCTTCTCTAACTCTATGCCACACTTTGGCACTTGGGCCCCAAAGAAATATTTCTTTCATCTTCCTAGAACAAGTCCCCAAACAAGAACCGACACATCTTTCTCTGACAACATGCAATGGTTCTTCCTCCTTAGGTTAGTCTAGATCCAGTCATTTGAAGATATATTTCCCCAAGTTCACATTAAACCAACATGGCATTTTCCTTCTAATTGGTGCCCCAGTCATACCTTCACAAACACATCCATTTTATAAGTTTAGTTTTATGTAACCCTTCTCCTATCACCCACAGCAGTGGGTAAACATAAAGGTGAATGAATATTAGAAAAAATCTTATTAATCTCTCAGGAATACCCACAGAAGGTCACCTAAATATCCCTCCACTTTTCCTGATCACTTTCATCAAGCCTCAGCTAGGCTCAGATGGACACTTGGGCATCTTCTGTCTCCTGATCTCTCTCTTGCTTCTCTTTTCTACCCTCCTGCTCTTGGCCTGCTGCTCTCTCCCAGATCAAGGCCATACATACCTTTCTTCCCCACTCCTCCATAGTTGTAGCTTAGATTTTTCAAATCCTTCACAGCTGAGAAACTATAGTCAAACCTTCCTTATCTCTAGTAACATCGCATTGATGCACTGTGTCAAAAGAGTCCCTTACTACCAGTGCAGAGAAGGAAAAAAAGAATAAAGGAAACAAAGAAATCTTTCATATCCCCTGTATTTTTGTCTAAGTTTCTCCACCAAAGATGATTAAAATCTCCATCATTTAGATGACCAAAACAAGCAGTTTTAAAATACAATTTCTCCCATTTTGATATTTCCAAGATCTTAACACCAAGGCTCATTCTTGGGTTTATCTTATACCATAGGTTTTTCCTGCCCTCCACAGACTCTATAAAACCCAATTATCCTAAAAACAAAAACAAAAAAAAACCTAGTTATCCTAGGCATTTGGCCTAAGAATTGGAGCTCTACCCTGAGATAATGGCTTTGACTATACATATCAGTGAAATTCATTTAGCTTCAAATAATGGAGACCCAAAATAATAGTGGCCTAAACAAGACAGAAATTATTTTCCCTTTCATGTAAAATTCTAAAACTATGCAGATTGAGTCTGGACTGGCAGCTTTGCTTTGAAAAGTCCTCCACAACTCATGTGCTTTCCAGGTCATTGCATCACCAACTTTACAACATAGCCTTCACCCTCCTAGCCCAAAATGACGCATCCATATTATAAAAGCAGGATGAAGGAAGAATTAAAAAGAAGAAAAAAGGGCAAAAGTTACTTGCCACCTGTCTCCTGAAGTTCCTGAAAGCTGTCACCCAACATTTTAATCACATCTTTTTGTTCAAAACATGGCCATTCCTGGCTGCAAGGGAGGTGGGGACAGTTTACTCTTTGTTCTGGGCAGCCATGTGCCCAGCTAAAAATTCTACTGCTATGGGAGAATGGAGAAAGAATGAACATCAAGAAACAACTAGCATTCTCTGTCACATTGTGCTCCTGAAACCACTACCTTTTTCTGGGCTAATAATAAACTCTGGAGTTACCTAAAATAGAATTCTTTAAATTCCATATTCTTATAACAAGTTGAGGTAAAAGCCAAAATTCTAGCATTTGATGTAACTGTCAGCAAGTCACTCAGTGGTTTAACTCTCTGCCTTACCTTAAAAGACTGTTCTAAAAATCGACTGGGAATAAACAGAGGTGATAAAGGTGAAAGTATTTTTGAAATATGACATAAATAACTTTTGAGACAAAATATAGCAATAAATTATCTTTTATCTCCTTTAAACATATATGTCTCTCATTCAAATTATCTCCATTCTCCTTTTAGGTCTCTTAATAAAAGGTGGCGGGTAGACGCCAAGACACCAAAAGACCAGAAACAAAGGTATGTGGTCTGAGATTAGGTGATTCAAATGGGGCCCACTGGTTTATCAGAGGAAGAAAAGGAAATTCTCTAGAAATTGCCAATATTTATGAAGAATCACACTATCAACCTGGTTTCTCCAACCTTCTTCCTATTATTATTAGATATGGGATTAGATCTTCATAACAGAAGTTATTACTCTTCAGGCAAAATTAAAGTTCTAGCAACTCTGTTTTGCAGAGGAAGCTACCCTGGACATTTAGGACAAGCAGAAGAGCTAAAAAGTCAGTTTTTGTAACTTTCTGGAGTATTTAGTTTTGCTACCACTATTGTTGCTTCTGCTGTTGTTTGTTCAAATGCACTGGAAAGATGGAATGGCTGGAAATCACCTAGTAATTCTAAACTGCTTCAACGGAGCGAATAGATCCAAAGGGAGCCCTGTTAAAAGTAACTTGTATACTTGTATAGATGCTATGATTTTGCCATGCTCTGCTAGAAGAACAGAGAGAACACAGTGCAAAAGTTGTGGTAAAGATTGAAAGCTTTGGAAATGCAAACAAGGACAATTCTGAAAATCATGTTAGAACAGATTCCAGGCTTTGGATGTATTTTTCTTCCTCTCCCTATGATTTGGCATCATACAGAGTCAAGTAGACTTTGACATACCCTCCAAGTAACCTCGTAGAGGCTTCTTACTCAGAATAGACTGGGTTACGTTGCAGTAACGAAAGAACCTCAAATTCTCAATGACTTAACACAGTAAAGGTTAATTTCTTCCCTATGCTAGATATCTAACATGAGTCACAGGAGACTGTGCTCCACACATTTGCCCAAGGACATAGGCTGTCAGAGTCTCTACCAACTTACAGCTGTACCACCTGGAAGATGAAGCCTCTGCAGTACACACATAAAGGAGAGAGAGCATCAGAAGTCATGTAAGAGATTTCTATTGCCTCAGCCCAAAATAATACACTTCACTTGTGTTCATAACCCACTGAACAGAATCAGTCACATGTCCCCAGTCTAAATACAGGAAATTAGATAATGTAGGTAAATGGAATATTTGGTGATTTGTCTATGCCACAGTGATGGCTGAATTATCTAAGAATATGTTTCCTGCCTCATTTTCACTTCATGCTTTCTGAGACTGACAGGTTTTATTTTGAGAAACTTTCTTCTTTTGAAGAAGGTTAGACAATATCTTGGTCTTCCAGCATAATTCACTTTACACACACACAGTGAAGGAATAAAAATTCATTCTAAAGGGCACAGAGGTACACATGTATTTATTCTAAAATAGGCTGAACTGTGTTCCAATGACAGTAGATGGTAGAATACTATAGTAGGGAAAAGCACAAGCCTTAGAAATAGACTCTTGAGTTGGACTTTTAGCTCCCCCATTTACCAGCTATCTGGACTTGGTAAAGATATTTGAACTCTCTATGTCACAGTTTCCTCGTCTCTAAAGTGGAGATGACTATAGCACTTATATTATGGTTTTTGTGATGGTTAACTCAATTAAAATGGTGCATACAAAATACTTAGCACTAAGGTGAGCACTTACATGTTCAATAAAAATTAATTCATTCTTTAGTGTCCTGGCTTTTTATTCCATTGACTTGGTTTCAGAATCTAGCTTTTTGATAAGGACATTCAAGTGTCCTTACCTTTTTTCTTCTCTCTCCTTACTCAGATTCTGCTTCTCCTCCATTAGGTCCAGTCTGCCTAGCAAACAGTTATATGGCCAAAGGAAGAATATGAGGGACTCTGGAGTCTTCTTGCATAGTCTGGAATTGAAGCTCTGACATTTACTTACTGTGACAAGGCATCTTAATGCACTGCTGACACTCATTTCTTTATAATGCATAGATGATAGTAATTATATACTTCATAAGGCTGTTGAGAACACTCAATGGTGCCATACAGGTAAGTACTTAGCACAGTGGTATAGAGTAAGTACTTAAAAAAATGTTTGTATTCTGTAAAATGAGGACAATAATACTTTTCTCAAAGGACATGCATGAATTTAAGGAAGCTGTGAAAGCACCATAAACTGTTATGTCAGTGTTTTCCTATGTATGTCTATATGTATATGTGTGCCTGTATATGTATATAAGATATTCCCTCCTAAAACAAAAGATATAAAAACAATTGGAATCTGCTTCCCCATCATTAGATTACTATCTTCATATTTTTTTCATCATAGGCACATCAAGCATCAATATATTGTTACTTACTTAGATGTAAATCCCATTCTTAGTGCTTCATACTTTAGTTTCTAGAAACTTGCCAACCAGCATCAAAACAAAAATCAAATCCATAAGTGTTTATTTTTATTGAATGCTTACTCTATGTAAAACACATTGCTATAAAGCCTAGGAAGTATTTTTAGCTTCATGCATTATCAGTTGACTGATACCAAATGTACTGACTTCTTACTGGAACAATATCATGAAATATTCTGAGTGTTTAAAAGAGTTCCTGTTGGGGCGCCTGGGTGGCTCAGTCATTGGGCGTCTGCCTTCGGCTCGGGTCGTGGTCCCAGGGTCCTGGGATCGAGCCCCACATCGGGCTCCCTGCTTGGCGGGAAGCCTGCTTCTCCCTCTCCCACTCCCTCTGCTTGTGTTCCCTCTCTTGCTATCTCTCTCTCTGTCAAAAAATAAAATCTTTAAAAAAAATAAAATAAAATAATAAAAAATAAAAGAGTTCCTGTCAAGAGAACACTATGCCAGTTTATTCCATCTCGCTCTAAGAAAATGCAACAGAGATGAGCATTAGATTTTGTTTCATTGTTCACAGTATGTTACTACCTCAAATGATGAAATAAAGTTCCATCTGACTGCCCCAGTGGATAAGAACAAGAAGTTTGCCTGCTAATATGAAGACTGACCCTCCTGACCCCATCATTGAAAAATATAAAGTGCATCATTATGTCTTCATATTAATAAACACTGGCAGCCAACAGGCTTTCACTTTATTATTTTTCAGTTATATCAGTTGATCTAACGTGGCAATGTGTAATACAGAAGGGCCAGACATTAGACCAGTAAACAGATCTTAGGACCTGTCAAAATTTACTTATTAGCCAACAAGTTCTATACTAGTGCTGTCCAATAGAAATATAACATGAGCCATTTCTGTGATTTCAAATTTTCTAGTAACCATATTTTAAAGTAATTTTAGAGTAAAAGGAATAGGTGAGATTGACTTAATAACTTATTTTATTTAGCCTAATATATCCAAAATAATGTCATTTCAATGTAACCAATACGAAAATCATTGAGATAGTATATATGCTTTCTTATTCATCTTTGAAATCCAGTAGGTATTTTACACTTACAGCACATCTTAGTTTGGACTAGCTGTATTTCAATTGTTTAATAGCCACATGTGGGTGGTAACTACCATATTGGACAGTGCAGCTCTATACTATTATTGTTGGGTAATTTGTTAGGGTAAAAACTTAATAAAAAATTAGCATTTTATATGGAAATATTCCATCATATATATTACATATTACTTTGTAATTTAAATAAAGGAAATAAATTTAACTAACTAAGATAAATTCGAATAACTAAAATTGATACATTTAAATTAGAAATTATTTAAAGTATATTAAGCATTTTTTTTAAAGATTTTATTTATTTATTCATGAGAGACAGAGAGAGAGAGAGGCAGAGGGAGAAGCAGGCTCCCAAGGAGCAGAGAACCTGATGCGGGACTCGATCCCAGGACCCTGGGATCATGACCTGAGCCGAAGGCAGACGCTTAACCATCTGAGCCACCCAGGCGCCCAGTATATTAAGCATTTTTTAAAAATTTACATTATGAAACATATAGCACATAGGCAAAGAAAAGGAGAAAAAGGATACCAGATCATAAAAGGAGCAAGTAATTTGTCAAAACATGACATAAGTACTTAATTTTCTATTTTTAAACCCAAACATTTAAAAATGAGTTTAAAATTCTTTATAAATGAAAGAAGAATGTGAGTATATGTACAGGTAGAAATTCTAGGGATTCTCACACAGTTGAGGTCACTGGTTCACCAGAATTCACAAGAGAAGTCTGCTGTACATTTGAAATATAATGTGATGAGTGTTAACATTGAGATAAGTACTGGAAACTAAGGAAACACAAAGTACTGGACTGAGAGTGAGTAATGAATACTGTGTAAGGTGGAGTGAATGCCTCCTAGAAGAAGCTACAACTAAATGAAATTTTGTAATAGTGCTTGTAGGAGTAGCTTAGATGAAAAGGAGATGAGAAATGTATCTCAGGCCTAAGGAACAGAACCTTTTGTCTTTCAAGGAAGAGGAAAAAAAATACATCTGATTTTGTGAAATGGGGAGGTGTTTCAAATGGAGAGGTGCTTCAATAAAGTGAGAATTTGACATAGGGTCTCCCTGAATAATGTTAAATATTTCATTAAATATGAAGTTAATAAAACCCAATAGAAAGCTAGAAATAAAGGAGGGTGTTATCAGTTTCTAACCAGGAAAACAGAAGTCACCCCTAATACATAAAACAGAGGGAATTTAATCCAGAGAGTTGATTATCAAGTATTAGAATTGTTAAGAAGCCAGACAGGGAAAATGAGGCAACCCTAAGGTCAGCAACAGCAGGAAGTCCCACTTACCCTCAGGATTAGAGGACACAAGTGGGTTTTCCAGAGCCAAAATGTGAGAGTACCCAGCAAAAGCTCAAGTCACAAGCGGGGTTTCCTCACAGAAGGAAACTGTAGGCTGGAAACTGAGGGAGCAGCTGTTTGATGTGACCTGGACCCAGGGAGAAACTGTAGCTACTGCCAAGAGAAGAAGAATGTAGAGAGAAATACTCTGACTTCTTTCCTCTTGCTCTCCAAATTTCCTCCACAGAGGCAAAGCCTGCTGACATTGCAGTTTGGAAAGGCAGCCCGCAGAGCTCTTCCTCGCCCCCACCCCCCCCGACCCCCCACAAAACAGAGAACAGAACAGAGCAAGAACAAGGAATGCATCAGATATAGCAAACAGGCTATGGACCAGCATAGCATAATGGGAAACTATGAGGGATTTGTTTTTCAGTTTGTTCAACAAAATTGTGTTAGTGCCTACTGTGTATCAGAAATTCTATTCCTATTGAGAATACAAAGATAAATAAGAGAGATCTCTATATTTTCATCCATAAAACATTTCAACACCTCTGTGTGAGCAATGTCACCTAATTAGGAAATACACTAATCAGATAAACTAATCAGATAGGCTATAAGAGGCTTGGAATTGGGAGAAAGGTCTGGGGGGGGTCTCCTGACAGGCAAAGGGAAGTAGGTTATCTGGTGAGACCTCTGACCTAAATATGGATGGAAATATAAACACAGACATTTGGAATATCTGCCCAAGTTTTGAACGGCTTCAGTCTTGGCCCCTCTCTAACTAATGGGATTGGTAAGAATTATAAACCACTGAGGTCAGCCTGGCTCAACAAGTTGCCCTCTGCTTTGGAGCCAAAGAGACCTAGGTATGAGCCCCAGTCTTGCTCTTTAAAGGTTCCACAGTCTTGGGCAAGTCATTTAGCCTCAGTTTTCCAATCTTCCAAAGAGCAATAATATTAACTCCTTTAAAGAGTTTTTGTAAAAGGCGCCCGGCTAGCTCAGTTGGTAGAGCATGAGACTCTTAAAGAGTTTTTGTAAAGATTATATGTGATCACATAGTGTTTAGTTAAATGCTTGGGATGTAGTAGGGGCTCAACAAAAAGAAGCTGTTCATATCTTAAAGTGAGTATATAAGGAACAAATACAATTACACAATGTTAGTCATTAAAACACATTATGTTTACATATATTTACATAAATATACTTTGTGAACACACATACATAATATAAAGAGTTCATTTCATAATACAATGTGTAATCATAACATTTTGAGTGTTCTTTTAGAAAAATTGAAAGGATTTATAATTTTCCAGGAATCATGAATATCTTTCATTTAATGTGTATCATATGAAATTTAATTATTCACTCTATAACCTTGATAATATGCTTACTTACCCATTACTAATGGATTTCAAAATATTTCTATATTCCAGATATCACTTACATAAATGTTGAATTAGTACTCACAATATCCAGGACTTTGTTATGTTTTATCTTTGTCACACATGTTGATAAAATCATAACCTTGGATAAATCCAACTATTTGTCACCCATAAGCCTGAATACCTGCTGTTAAATTGGGCAAAAGAAAAATGCACATCCATGCTAAGTGGTCTTATGTTAACTTTTTTACCATAAACCTCAAGTGAGCCCTTAAAACTGGTAGGCAATTATACTATGCCTATCATTGCCAACTCAATCCCTCTCCCGGTCTCAGACAACTATTCAAATTTTTTCCTCTCTCTACAAACCCTCAACAATTCGTCCACCATCCTTATTCTCAGATTGATGACCTTACTTCAAACTTTTCTGAGAAAATAAAATTAATCACAGGACAGCCAGCACAGAGCCTTTCACCACATCTACCACCCACCATCTTCTGCACCCACCACACCTCCCCACCCACCAGCACCTGCATTCACAAGCTCTGCCTCCTGCCTGATACTGGGATAAGCTTTCCAACCAAGAACACTCCAGAAATTCTCCTCTCTTCTTCCAACATAGTCATTTTTTCTCTCTCTACTCAATCATTGGCATTACTGTATATACATGCAGTTATTCCTTCCACCTTAAAACATAAAAATCAAAAGAAAATTATCTTTGCCCTACTTCCACTTTACTAAATCACCCATTTATTTGGTCATCTTTGTATCAAAACTCCTGGAAAAAGTTGACTATATTCAACTTTTTTTTTCTCTTACCAATAACTTAAAACACACTCCAATCATGGTTTTGTTTCTCTCACTCCAAAGAAACTTCTCTAGCCAAGGACATGAACGACCTTCACATTGCCACATATATTGTATAATTCATGGTCCTCATCTTAACCTGTCAGCAGCATTTAGCACAGCTGTCACTCCTTGATATGCTCTCTTAGCTTCTGGGACACACAGTCTCTCCATTCCTCTCTTTCCTCAGTGGCCCTTCTCAGGAAGGAAGCAAAAAAACCCTTCATCTTATCCTTGACCTCTTAATGTTGGAGTATACCAAGCTCAAATTAGTCCTTCCATCTTCTCTATTTACACCCACTCCCTTGGTAATCTCTTTCTAGGCTTATGTCAATGATGATGCCCAAATTTATACCTTCAGCCAATGTATTTATCCCAAAATTTAGATTCAGCATTCTACTTAGAGATCTTAAAGACATCTCAAGCACAACATGTCTATATGGAACTCCTCATCTTTGTTCAAAACTTACTACATTGACAGCCTTCCCATTTCAGTTGATAGCAAGTTTATCCTTCAAATTGCTCAGGCCAGAATCTTCAGTCATTCTTGACTCTTTTCTTTCTCTCATGCTCAACATTCATCCATCAGAAAATTCTGTTGGCTGTACTTTCAACATATATCCAGAATCAATTTTATATCCCATTACCTCCATTGCTACGACACTAGTCTGAACAAATATCATTTCTCACCTGGGTTGCTCCAATAGCATCTAATAGGTCTTCCTGTTTCTACCTTTCTTCCTCTACATTAGCAAAACAGCAGCTGAAGGGATCCTTTTAGACCTAAATCAAATCATGTCACACGTCTACGCAAAATCCTGCAATTGGTCCCCTCTCACAGACAGCAAAAACCAAGGTCCTACATGATTTGACTCCTGTTTTATCTTTGACAATATTTCTACCATTGTTCTTTTGCTCCAGCCACACTGTTTAAATAATAAATATCTGTTAAATCAATCCCAGTTTCCAAGGAGCTCATACTCTACTGGGAGAAACAGAGTTATATTAATGATTGTAAACAGAAGGTAGTTATTAAAGCTCTTCTCTATCTCCCATCCTAAATTCTCACAGGTGAGCTTTGAAGGTTGAGAAATTTGCCAGGGATGGGAGCAATGTTGGAGAGCACAAGTAAGAAACAAAGATATTTCAGGCAGGACAAATACTGCATTTGCAAAGATCTGGAGAAATGAATCAGCAGAACATTTAGAGAATTACAAGTACAGCATCAAAGAATAATATTTGAGATTAGGGGACCTGGATGCAAGAGGTAAAGAGAAATAGAGTTTACACTTTAGATAGGAGTCAGATCACGAAAGACTTTCCATTTGTTTGTTTTTTCACTTACAGCTTTCAAGCTGCTCTCAGAACAATTTATTAACCGTATCTTTTTGATGCACCCCCTCAAAGGGGCTAAAGCAGTACTTGGAAAGGATTCTGAATTCCCTGAGTTAAAGATACAGAAGAAAAACCTAGAGTCACATTTAATTTGACAAGGTAAAGGAGTGGGTGTGCTACTATATCAAATTTAATTTGTACAAAATCATCATCTCTGGTAACATTATTTTTCCTGATCAACTGCGTTTAGACTACTTTAGTAAGGCTTGATCTCCCTGTCTACCTAAACACTGATTCACTTACAGCAAGCTTCAGGCTAACATTGGTCTTATTAATACCCAACAAATCCACAAGGTGTTAGTTGCACATGATTTTGTATAAAAGGTGAAGTGAGACTTGACTCAGTATACAGCTTTCCCCAGATAAGGCAGCTAACCAAAGGTGAGTCTTGGCACCTACAGTTAACAGGTGGTGACAGTTACTTTTGAAATTAAAGGTTTTTCAGGATCTGGAGAACAAATCTAGACCTTTTTCAACTACTGCTGTGTAGATGATTTATACATGTCAACCTGGCTTCTTAAATATAGTTAATACACTGTAGTCACTGTAAGCAAACAACTGAATTTTATATAGACCAATTCACCTGGCCTCTTGAAATAGTCTTATTTTAAACAAAGGTGAGCAAAAGCAAATGCTAAAACTGATGAACCAATTTTATAGTATAGAATTTCCTTTTTATTTTTAAACAAAAATGGTCTTTAAAATGATAATGAAGGGACAAACATGATTATCACAATTACCATCCTCCGAATAATCACTTAAATACTCTGATCTTTAAATACTGCTCTGCTTAAATCACTATATTGGAGTTTTGATCTTAATATGGGTCTACTTGATTAAAAAAATGAAGGAGAAGGAGAATAAGAAGAAATGTTTGAGAAAGAAGTAAGGGAAGGGAAAAGGAAGGAAAAAATGCTGGAGCAAAATGTGACTGGGGAGGATGGGCAGATCAATTATTTTTGCTTTGGTCAACTTACATGATTATAATTTGGGGGGGCTTTTTGGTTTCTCATGAGCCTTAATTGTTTGCTTTATAGCCCAGGATGAAGTCAGTCCAGTTTTGCTTCCTTTTCTGCTGCTGGAGAGCAATCTGCTCCAAGAGCTGTGAGCTGACCAACATCACCATCACAGTGGAAAAGGAGGAATGTCGCTTCTGCATAAGCATCAATACCACATGGTGTGCCGGCTACTGCTACACCCGGGTAGGAACTCTGCTTTGCTGGAAGGGAGGGTGCTAAGGGTCTGTCCAAGGCAGGCTTCATTAATTCCCACTTTATGAATATTTTAACTTTCCCAAGTAATAGCCATGAGCCCCTTAGTCAATACCGTCTGTGTTATGATTGGGATTAAATACCATGATATCAGCTAGATGTCTGGGCTTGGATTTGATTAGGGTAAATCTAGCAAAATGTCAGATTTGATCTGATCAACTTGGTAATATGCCAACTCTGCACTTCCAAAAAAAAAGTAGTGCTATGGTAGATTTTACATATAGAGAGATAAACATGTAAACATACACATACTTAATAATAGAAGATCTACCATATTCCCCAAAAGCCATTTTGTATAATTGAAGCCATATCTTTGCAACAGAGATAGTATCAAAATATATTTTTCCAAGCCACATGAAAACACAAATAGACATATTATAAAAATTGTTTTATTCACCCACCTGATTACAAATGGCAACAAGCAGCCTCAGAACACAATCCATACTTATGGACTATTAGAACCAAAATGAATCAGCAAACCTACTCACTTCTTCATGCCATTGAGAAAAGCAAGGCACAGAAGCATAAAACCACTAGTTTGTTTTCACACAGTTTCTTTGCATTAATCCAAGTAAAGAGTTTCTACTTTATTTTCTTTACTTTTTTCTCCTATAACACCTGGTTATCTATGCAAAATTTCATTCTATAAACTGAAATTGAAAGTAACAACTTTTTAATGAAATATATTTTACTGGATGGTAAATGAGTTTGATCAACAGACCTGATATTGAAATAAATTAAGCAGCAATGCCAATTTCTTCCCTTGGTGCAAATAATTTTACTAGAAACTGTTGGAACAAACCCGTTCTGCCTGGATTAAAAGTTCTCATATGCAAACTGTGTATACTTTGAAACTGAGAGCCCTGCAAAATATATAGCATTTAAGGGTAGGAAATATCTACAAGACAGTGGAATATTTAAAATTTTCCATGTGACTTCATGGTCATGTTAAGTATTGACATTTCCTCATGTCTTTTAGCTTTTTATAAACACACAGGGACAATGTATTTGGAAATATTTTCTGAGAAATTGAAATTCAGTGTTTTATGGTTCATGTTGTCATTAACATAGCTTTTGACTAAGTACAAAAATCAACTTAAAATTTCTGCTATAGCTCTATTTCATCATTTTTCTATGTTGACATTTAAAGTTTCTCTATAGTTTGAGAAATATTTAAGATTTGATATAGACATAAGGAGCAGGAAAAGGAATGACATATATTCTGTAAGATTTCCAGAACCAAGAAATGTGGTATAGCATATAGGACATTTATGAGATCATATTTCCTTGGTTAAGGATTCCTTAAGTGAGATTTAATGGGTAATTGCTAGAGCAAGCAGTATTAAATTCCCATCTCATTTTGATTATGCTAAATAGAAACTTCCAGAATATTTTAGCCTAACTCTCCCATTTTTAAACTCCACAGGATCTAGTGTACAAGGACCCAGCCAGGCCCAACATCCAGAAAACATGTACCTTCAAAGAGCTGGTGTATGAGACCGTGAAGATGCCTGGCTGCGCTCACCAGGCAGATTCCCTATATACCTATCCAGTAGCCACTGAATGTCACTGTGGCAGATGTGACAGTGACAGCACTGACTGCACTGTGAGAGGCTTGGGGCCCAGCTACTGCTCCTTCAGTGAAATGAAAGAATAAAGAGCAATGGACATTTCAGGTGACTTACCCTTGTCCTGAAGGACCAAGATATCCAAGAAGTCTATGTGTGTACATGTGCCCAGGCTGCAAACCACTGGGGCCCAGAGAGCATTAGACCCCCGATCCCCGCTCTCTGGGCAGAGGAGGAGCCCCAGGAATTAAGAATGCTGGGGCCAGGATCCTATCACCTCTCAACACTCCACCCTGTATACCTAGGTCTGGATTCCATAAATTTTAATCAGTCTTATTTAATTTACAGACATGTGTGTGCTTTCCTACCTGATAATCTTAGAAATCCTCTCAGGCAATCCCTTCCTCTTAGAGATAGAGTTACCTAGGCCCAGGGGAAGGAAATGAGATGGGAATGGGTCAGAGGACTAAATACAACATTCTTCTTTTAGACTCTGGAGCCCTCAAGAGTAGAGCCAGCATCTTCATGATCGTAGTCTCAGTGCCTGGCACCATGCCTGAAATTTATTAAGAAAGTCAACAATGGCTTCTTTAAGGAAAGTAAAAATCAGAAAGGTAAAGGTAGGAAACACCAAAAGAGGATGTTGGAGGCTGGCTGATGAGGCTGCCCTCAGCATTGCCAATCAGTCCATGGAAGCAGGGGCATTAGCTCCACCTCACCTCTCCTCCTGTGTCACAAGGAATACTGAGATAGGCTTCATCTTGCTGAATCACTCAGTGCATGTGAGGGTTACCAGAGCTCAGAATTTCTAAGCTATTACTACCAAGCCCTTTAGTTAAGGGCAAAAACAAGAAATGTTAATATGGGCTTATTTTCCCAGGCCCACATCTATTTCATCATTTAAACAAATTGAACAAATACTTTCAGGTTCCTGCAAAACTCCATTTGGGAAGTAGGGGAAAAAAAAAAAACAAAAACTGTATCACCCTGCCCTCCAGGCTAGGATCCACTCCTTTGTAGAGAGGTGGATGTTAAAGTAAATTTGAAAGCAATTTTGTCAACTTAGTAAGTACATTTATCTTATCTACAAATACATTTGTGTAAAGAAATAGCTTTTTTATAAAGAATTAGTCGGGGGGGGGGGGACTGCCTGTTTTCTAGAATCCTCTGTATATCAGTCTTTTCTTTTGTCTCTCCATGTTCTCCCAAATCGGGTTCTTTCAAGAGGATAAATATTAAAACTATTTCATGAGTTGATTTCTTTTCAAGGTGTTACCTTTCTTAGTTATGTACTTGTTTCATACTCATTTTGTTTATTTAAACCTTATTTTTTTAAAAAAGATGCTAGCCACAGAGTCATAGATTTAGATTTTTTCATGTATAAGCAAATGACTAAAATATGAATTACATTTATAATATTAGTAGAAAGAATATTAAAAATAATTCCTAGTTATTCTATAATATTTACTTGTCCTCACCTTTGGAAATATTAAAATTAATTTGTTGCATTTTTAGAAGTGTTTCCTTATTTAAATTTCCTGTCATTTTTTGAAGTCAGTATCTGATGGAATGGGGGGAAAAAAGGCAAAGAGAGAATCACAGAGTGGGTGGGGACACTGGAAGTACTCTAGTTCATTTCTTGAATTTTTGAAATGGAACAACTGAAATCTAAGGAAATTAATTGACCCACCCAAGAACTCGAAGACCATTCATGGCAGAAACAGGATTAGAACCCTGGCCTCCTAGCTCTTGGCTAGCTCTCCTGTGACTACTCTGCCATACTAAGAAGTCATTTTGGCAAAGACTGAAGCAAAATTGCACATATCAATAATCAAGCTATGCCCATTCAAATCTGGTACTGATTGTGGCTTATAGTTAAATTCTCCACAATATTTTGACACACTGAGATTAGGGCTATATTAACAAAGCTTAATAAGAGCTTTAAACTATAGCATAGTGTTTTCCTTCTCCCCATACTTTTGGAAATCAAAATAATTGCCTTCCCGTTAAAGGTAGTACAAGGCAATGGCTCCAGAATTCACTTGTCTTAATCACCTTGTCCAGATATAGCATCTTAAACAAATTACTTAAATTCTCTAGATCTCAGTTTCCTCAGCTGTAAAATGAGGATAATAATATTATTTACCTCAGAAGGTTGTATGGATGATTAAATGGGATAGCACATGTAAAGGACTTAGAACAGTCAGTGCCTGGCACATAGCAATTCCTCAGTAAATACTAGCTGTTATGCCATGAGAGAGACAAGATAGTATCAAGATAGTAAATCAGACTTAAGTAAAACAACATAGCTTAGGCTCTTCCTAGATATTAGGCAAGCTATTTAACCACTCTGGGCATCACTTTCCTCATTTTTAAAATGGAGTAAAAATGATAACTATCTCACAGGGTTGCTATGAAGATTAAAAAAGATAATGAATGCAAGGTGAGTTAGGAGTCCAACAGAAGAACTATAATCTCGATGTAGAGAGACTTCTACAACTTAGCTTAGAAGGTCAAAATCAAAATGCTAGGAAGAAGCAGCAGTTTCTGCTTGAGGCACCCCCATGCCAAACTGAAATACAACAATCCTTTCTGAAGCAGCAAGAAAGAAAATTTGTGAGCTCTCAAAGTGCTTGTGAAGAAAAGGCCTATCCCCATGGGTCACCATCTTAGTTGAAGCCCATATTATCTCTCCTTAGCACTACAGCAAAGGTCTTTCAACCTCTTAGCAGTCCTCACATGGCTATAAGCATAATCCGTCTAAGCCACAACTTTGGCCATGTCTAATAATGAATGAAATTCCTCTGTGTTTTCAGGATAAAATCTTAATATTCAGCTGATACATGAAGCCCATCATGGTCTGATCTGTGACTACCTCTCAACTTCCTATCTCCCTGTTCCCTCATTCCCAAGAGGCTGCTATACCTAGAGACTGGCTATGAGGGTTGAGGGATGAATCCATGCCTCTCACCCCTGGAATGCTTTAACCAGAATACCATGTCTTTCCTCCCACAAGAGATTTGGCTAACTATGGTGGAATTCAATAGTGCTGACTTACTGACCAGTTTAAGTAATAAAAAATGTGACGTCAGTGCATGAGAGTCACAAACACGGAGTTCATGATAGTGAGGAAGGGTAAAGAGGAACAGAATTGGAGGAAAGTACTTAAGGAGCCTCAAACTACATTTATAATGTTTATATCCTAAAATAAATCTGAATCACAAATATGGTATAATGTTAACATATATAATTCTGGGGGAATGCTGTACAGGTGTCCATTATATTCTTTCATACGTGTGAAGTGCTTGCTAGTTAACAAGTGACAAAGTATCTTTATATGCTTTGTACATTTAATCCTGATTTTATGCCTATTATAAGAAAGGTAAGATGGGCCCTGAGCCTACAATCACACAGCTCATGTGCAAGGCTCAGTCATTAATATTCATTTAGGAATTGAGGCAGAGAATTCAGTATGGTCACCAAGATCTATGCCTACTTCTTCCTGGCTGTAAAGCTGGACTCCATTTCCCAGCCTTCCTTGCAATCGAGCTATATCCATGTTCCAGTCAATGGAATGTGAGCGGAAGTACTGTGAGATACTCCATATCTGGCCCATGAAATCTTCTCATAAGTGATCATCCATTCTCTTCCTGTATCGGCTGAATGTCAATACCCAGGATAACCTTGAAAGCTTTGCATTGATGATAACAGAGCCACTGTCAGCCTGGATTCCTGAATGCCTGCATTGAGTAATGTGCCCCAACATCAACAACCCTTATAGCAGACTGGATAGACTTTAGATCAGTGAAGAAACTTTCTATTGGGCTAAGCTGTTGGCATTTGTGGGTTTATCAATTAGGAAAAAATGCATTATTTTACATTTTGAATAATATATAAATTGGTACTGGAAGTAGAGTGCTGCATTAATAAAAAAAAAAACCCGGCATATATAACATTAGCTTAGTTGTTGTACAACAGTAATAATCAGAGTAAAACTTTCACTTGTAAAACATGAAGGCCAATCACATGCCTACAGAGCCTTTAGCTTTAAAGAAGGGGTCAGCAAATTGGGGCCTGCAGTCCAAATCTGGCCCATCAACTTTTTTAAAAAATAAAGTTTATTGGTACATAGCCAATTATCTATGGCTATTTTTGTACTACAACAGAATTCAGTAGTTGTGACAAAAGCTGTTTATGGTCCACAAAGTCTAAAATAATTTACAATCTAGACCTTTACAGAAGAAGTTTGCCAACCCGTCCTATAAGGAAAAAGTTTGCAAAGAGTTCAAATGTTAATGGAATTGGCTTTTACTTTTTAGTTATTAAAGTGATAGTTTGTTTAGAAATAGACATGAAAAGGAATGGAGAAAGTCTAGGAATTTGAAGACTTGAGGTTTATAAAAGCTTAATGCTTCTAGATCGCAAATAGTAAGAGATAAAATGGATTTGAGAAACAAAGGTCTGTTTCAGTCCTGAGGTAAAGACAGGTTTAAGGTGTGGTCTTCCCATCTAGGTCTTTTATCTCAGATAGTATCCATAGTAGAACCATTAAGTTGTAAGGAAGCAAAAAATAAATAAATAAATCCAGATTGATAATCATGCTAAGGAAAAGAACTTTAGATGTATTTATAGGCACCAGGAACAAAGAAAGTATTTGAGGGGGCTGATTATCAACAAAACCAAAAGACTAGACTAAAAATGCCTTTGATTATTTGAACAACCTTTGGGTCCCCACACTTGGTGAGCAGGAAGTAGGCTACTAAACTTGTACAACCCCAAGGAGAGCAACTCTCTGTAACTACTTCAAATGTTGCCATGAAAGATAATGGATAAGTAATAACCTTCAGGATGATGGAGGCAGGAGCTATGGAGAACAATGGACAAGGAAAAAAATGTTCCTCTAGAGAACATTCCTCTCTCTCTGTCAAATAAATAAATAAAATCTTTAAAAAAAAAAAAAAAGAAATGATGTGCCCTAATTCTAGGTCTGGCTCATAAATCCCTTCCATAAATGAATGAATAATACTCTCTTCCCCTCTTGCCTGGCTGAGTGTTTTGGGTTTTTTGTTTGTCTGTTTTGCTTAAAGCAATCTTGGAAGTCATGTATAGAAGACAGTAGAACATCCATCAGCCTGTATCTCTGAATGACCAGAGGACCCATGTACCCCCACATACCTGCTCCTTCTGAGAGGATTTAACATCATCAAGAAATAAACTTCTCTTGTGTTAAGCCACTGAGAGTTGAGGGTTTACAACAGGTAATGCTACCTTAACTAATCCAAAGATCCACAGTGCTCAGGGAACTCAAGTATAATGTTTCATACCAATCCACATGAACCAAGTACAAAATTAGTTATCTAATATTGATCACATATACATCCTAGATTACTAGCTTCTGGTCAAAAAAGGAAAATAAGCTTGTCAATTAGTATTTTAACTTTGAGCCTGGATGTGTGTGTGTGCATGCAATTTCCCTAAATGAAACTTCTTTCATCTTTCAGTCTGAAAGTAGATTCAGGGAATGATACTGGAGAGCCCTGATGACCAGTAAAAATACCCCCCACAAATAGGCAAGCTAGTGCCTCCTGCCTGTTTCCTTGGTAAAGTCTCTTTCCTTGAGGCAGTATGATCATAGAGATATTAAGTGGGGAATCCAAGATTCAGAAAGTTCTCATAACTTCCATGAGAAGTGGAGCATAGTAGATAGTAATATCTACTATGTTCCACTGTTTCTCCACAGGCTTCATTGTGAGGGTATTATGAGAGTCCGTGTAGAGGTAGTTGAGTAGACCTTAAAATTTGACCCTCAGGTCACTGATTAGTTTTTAATGAAGTCAGCAACCCATATCACACTAGGATAAAATGCTGCCTTTCAAATGGAATTATTTCAAAGCCTCAACTCACCTGGGAAAACAGAGGGTGACCCTGAGGGAGAGGTAATATTGGTTAGACCAAATGCTAGAGTTTAAGACCAGGGAGAGTGGTAAAGTACAGAGGAACTAGGCAAAATATTGTAATTGTGTAATTATTAAGCAATAAATCCTCAAAGGTTCCCACATGTGGAATATATTTATTTCCATCTGAATATAATTTTTCAAAATCTAGACTAAGATAGTCTATTCCTTTAGCAGTTTTTTCCCAAGCTCCAATACAGATCCTGGAAAGATCGCCAAATAACATCAATAATAACAAAACAATCTGAGCCACTTTGAAGTAATATACATAATGATCATATTAAAAGTCCATATGTAGAATATGGCCTGTTGGCCCATGTGAAGACATGGATCTATAAACAGTCAGCTCAGATTAAATAATGAAAATAATAAATATCCATTTAGAACCAAATAAATAATAGCAGATGTTCCATTAAGGACGTCAGTTGACCTTAAAATAAGTATAAAAACAAAAGTCCATTGTACAGCAGCTCAGATCCAGGTGAGCACTGAAGATGTGGCTGTGATGAGTGTGCAGTGAAATCGGTGCCCAGTTCACCACACTCCTCCTGACAGAGCTTTTTTGGTGGCAAAGGACAGACACCCATCACATTTCTTTACAAGAAAGGAAGATTTTACTGTAAGAATGCTCATGGAATTAGAACTAAAACTAGAATACCTAAAAGCACCAAGGCAGCATTCTTGTTCCCGGGCCCCCAGGGCTCATTTCTAGCATCTTTTCCTCTGGGCACAGCAGCTCTAATATCCTTATTATGGATGTGGCTGTTAATTATGGACTTCTTTCAGCACAGCACCCCCCATCCATCAGAACTTCTCTTTGGGTCTCTTAGCTTAAATTTCCAAGAGGGAAGATTGATTGACTCAAATGTTACCATCTCTGCTTGGGTAGAGCTCTTCACACAGGTCACGATGAAGATCATTAGGTACCCCAACAGTAGGCTTCTGAGTTCCCTAAAAGCAGGCTGCCTGTGAAAGCAAAATATAACCTTCATCCCTTCTGTGGCCTCCCACAAGCAAAGAATAGCCTGATGCTGTTTTCTTGAGCAAGGGTGAGGTAAAAAGGCAGTTTAATTTAGAAAGGGAAGTTGAACATGGCAGGCAGATTGATTGCTGTATCTCAAACAAATATTTCTGAAGTCAGACCCAACAATTATAATGGCCTTGAAAAGCTCTCTAAGTGGTTGTTCTGCCTTGGAAAAAAAAAAAGGTGATTCATCCTTTTCAAGATAGGCATATTGATCTGATTTCAGTCCACTTTCCATACACTGGCCCCAATGTATAAATATTATATGTTACTGTCATCAGCACACTGAACAAGCAGGATTCATGGAGTGTGATCCTAAAAGCAATTTTATTTGTTCTCCCACTGTCCCTTTGAATCTGCTCAGATGCAGCTGTCCTTCCCCTGCCACTTCATGAAAATTTATCAGGTTACATGGCATCACTGGTCACTCTCGGGTAATAAAATCTTCATTATCACTGCACAGACACAATAATAACCCCAAGCCTCCAGTCCCAGCTAATTACAAAAACTTCAAACAGGAGCTGATATTGAACTTTTTCCATCCTTGCTGGAGTAGGTGGTTGATTCTTAACTGTCTCTCTCTATGGGATTTCTATTCCCTGCCTGAAGGTTGCTGGCACATCTGGATGGGAATACAGAGTAGGGAAAAGAAGGACAAAAAAGATGATTGCCTGCTCTTAGGACCTGACAACTGTTTGAAGCTGAATCTCTCTGAGCACGTGTCTGTGTTCTCCAGAGGTATCTCTGCTGGGACTCTCTAACTGCAGTTCCCTGAGATGGGCAGTGCACCACCATAGGCAGGCTTCTCCTGAGTCCCTCAGCTTCTTCATTCAACATTGTATCACTGGCATCTGGCAAAAACCCTCTGGAGCAGGATCCTTTATCAAACAGACATTCCTAAAGTGGTCTTCCCAGTCAGCCCCCAGAATGCTTAAGTCATTGGCCCAATATTGGAGAGGAGAGAAGTTGCTTTCCAGATCCTGCTCTCTACTTTGAAACCACGGGAAGCTTTAGGCAGTTTCTTAACTTTTAGCTTTCTCAGGCATGAGTCCCGTATCAGTCACAGTGCCTACTAATTCTAGAGAATGTATATCAAGCTGTCTGAGTGGTCACATTGAAGCCCCCTACCCTTGAACTGGAGATAAGGAGAGGGTACCTGTCTACTTTGCAGTAGGGTATATAGAGAAGGAATTTCATATAAGCTCCTCCAAAGCATTCATCTTCATAAAATCCTCTCATTTCCAACCATCTACATTTAGTTAATTCCCTCATGAGAATGAGGTTCTCTAAAAAGTTTTGTCTGTCTGCTCTGAAATTCCTAGTGAATGGTCTATCTCAGGGTTCATTTTAATATCTGAAACCTATTACATCTCAGTGTCTTGAAACTTTCATTCTAACATCCTATTATACAGCCTGCCTAATACATTGTAATGAATCAAGTGATCAAAAAGAAATATTATGCTCATGGGTTTTATTTTTCCCTATCTTCAGTCTGATGTAGGAACCTTCTCCTAGCTGTACAATTTTCCTTCGAATCATTCTTGAGTAATCTATTCTTGATACCCAAAGAAATGCAGAGGAGAGTGCTAGTACATGACACGCATAGGAAACAGAAATGGAAATGATCTCTAGATAGACACAGGCACTGAGATAACTACATCTCTACTCAAATGTAATTTTATCATCTCTTAAATTCTATTTTCCCCACCAGTTCACTTAATATGCACCTGCAGGATGCTGTCTCAAAATTTAATTTTCCTCTGGGTAAAATTCTCATCCAGCCTTGAACATGTTTTATGTCCTTTATTTTCCTAAATAAAAATTGTGACAAAGACAAATGGGCAGAAGCTGCAAGGAGACACATGGGCCAATGAGAGAAAAAAGGAAAAGAGAAACAAAGCAGTTTCAGGAATTGACTTAGTTCAGGCTGCCATAACCAAATACCACAGACCAGACAGCTTAAACAATAGAAATTCTGGAGGCTAGAAATCCTACATCAAGGTGCTGGCCAATTCAGTTCCTAGTGAAAGCATTCTTTCTGGATTATGGAAAGCCACCTTCTCACTGCCTCACATGGTGGAGGAAAAGGGAAGAAAGGAGGAAAGGAGGAAGGGAAAAAGAGAGAAGGGGGCAAGAGGGAAGAGGGAGAAGGGGAGGAGACAGGAGAGAGGAAGAGAGCATTTTTGGGTCTCTTCTTCTGTTTTTTAAGTATTATACTCAAATAGCATGTTTGGCACACAATCTTAGAGTAGTTTTAGGTGTACAACATAGAGATTCTATAATGACTTTATACTTTTTGTTATGTTCACAAGTGTCAGAGAAATTACTGTGTTATCTTCTAGGATTTTTATGCTTTCAGGTCTCACATTTAGGTCTTTATTTCGAGCTTAATTTCGTGTATAGTGTTAGAAAGTGGTCCAGTTTCATTCTTTTTTACACATAGCTGTTCAGTTTTCCCAGCACCATTTATTGAAGAGACTATCTTTTCCCCATTGTATATTCTTGCCTCCTTTGTCATAGATTAAGTGACCATATATGTGTAGGTTTATTTCTGGGCTCTCTATTCTGCTCTATTGATCCATGTATCTATTTTTTTTTGTGCCAGTACCATACTGTTTTGATTACTACAGCATTGTAATATAACTTGAAATCTGGAATTACAGCTTTGTTTTTCTTTCTCAAGATTGCTTTGACTGTTCATGGTTTTTTGTGGTTCCATGCAAATTTTAGTATTATTTGTTCTAGTTCTGTGAAAAATGCTGTTGGTATTTTTTTTTTTTAGATTTTTTAAATTTATGATTGAGAGAGATAGAGACAGAGACCAAGAGAGCACAAGCATGGGGAGAAGCAGAGGGAGAGGGAGAAGCAGACTCCCGCTGAGCTGGGAGCCCAACATGGGGCTTGATCTCAGGACCTGGAGATCATGACCTGAGCCAAAGACAGACACTTAACCATCTGAGCCACCTAGGTGCCCCGCTGTTAGTATTTTGACAGGGATTGCAATGAATCTGTAGGTTGCTTTGAGTAATACATCCACATTAACAATATTAATTCTTCTAACCCATGAGCATGGAATATCCTTCCATTTGTTTGTGTTATCTCCAATTTCTTTCATTAATTTTCATAGTTTTCAGAGTACAGGTCTTCACCTCTTTGGTTAAGTTTATTCCTAGGTATTTTATTTGTTTTGGTACAACTGTAAATGGAACTGTTTCCTCAATTTTTCTGATACTTCATTATTAATGTTTAGAAATGCTACTGATTTCTGTGTATTAATTTTGTATCCTGCACTTTTACTCAATTCATTTATTATTTCTAGTTTTCTAAAGGAGTCTTTGAGATGTTCTATGTATAATATGTCATCTGCAAATAATGAAAGTTTAACTCTTCTTTACCAATAAGGATGCCTCTTATTTCTTTTTCCTGTGTGACTGCTCTGGTTAGCACTATGTTGAATAAAAGTGGTGAGAGTGGACATCTTTGTCTTATTTCTGATCTTAGGAGAAAAGTTTTCAGTTTTTTATTACTGAGTATGATGTTAACTGTGGGCTTTTCACATATGGCCTTTCTCATGTTGAGGTATGTTCCCTGTAAACCCATTTTGTTGAAGGTTTTTATCATGAATGGATGTTGTACTTTATCAAATGTTTTTTCTGCATCTATTGAGGTTATCATATGATTTTTATCCTTCATTTTGTTGATGTGGTATATTGCATTGATTGAGTTGCAAATATTGAACCATCCTTGTTTCCCCAGAATAAATCCCACTTGATTGTGGTGAATAATCTTTTTAATGTATTGTATGTTATTTGCTATTATTTTGTTGAGGATTTCTGCACCTATGTTTATCAAGGATATTGGCCTGTAGATTTTTTGTGGTACCTTTGGTTATAGTATCAGGCCTCATAGAATGTATCTGGAAGCTTTCTTCCTTCTTCTATTTTTTGGAATAGTTTGAGGAGAATAGGTATTAACTCTTCTTTAAATGTTTAGCAGAATTCATCTGTGAATCTATCTGGTCCTGAACTTTTATTTTTTGGTAGTTTTTTGATTGCCAATTTAATTTTGTTAGTTGTAATCAGTCTATTCAATCTTCTACTCTTGATTGAGTTTTGGAAGATTGTATATTTGTAGGCATTTATCCATTTCTTCTGGGTTGTCCAATTTGTTGGCATATAATTTTTCATAGTATTTTCTTATAATCCTTTGTATTTCTATGGTGTCATTTGTTATTTCTCCCTTATTTCTGATTTTATTTGGGTCCTTTCTCTTTTTTTCTTGATGAGTCTGGCTAAAGCTTTATCAATTTTATCTTTTCAAACAACCAGCTCTTGGTTTAATTGATACAGATAGGTAGATAGATAGGTATAGATGTAGATACAGACTTAGATATCTATGTAGTCTCTGTGTAATTTATTTATGCTCTGAGCTTTATTATTTCCTTCCTTTTACTCACCTTGGGCTTTCTTCTTTTTCTAGTTCCTTTAGGTACAAGGTTAGGTTGTTTATTAAACAAGCTCTTCCTTGTTTCTTGAGATAGATTTGTATTGCTATATATTTCTCTCTTAGAACTGCTTTTGCTGAATCCCCAAAATTTTGGACCATTGTTTTTATTTGTGCTTGTCTCCATGTATTTTGTTTTTCTTCTGTGATTGCTTCATTGACCCATTGGTCAATGTTGTTTAGCCTCCATGTGCTTGTGTTTATTTCAGGTTTTTTCTTGTCATTTATTTCTAGTTTCATGACGTTGTGGTCAAAAAAGATGCATGGTATGATTTCAATCATCTTAAATTTATTGAGGCTTTTTTTGTGGCCTAACATATGACCTATTCTGGATAATGTTTCATGCACACTTAAAAAGAATATGTATTCTGTTGGTTTTGGATGGAATGTTCTGGATATATCTGTTAAGTCCATCTGGGCCAATGGGTCATTCAAAGACACTATTTCCTCATTGATGTAAATGGGGTGTTAAAGCCCCCTATTGTTATATTGCCATCAATTTATCTCTTTATGTCAGTTAATATTCGCTTTATGCATTTAGGTGCTCCAGTATTGGGTGCACAGATATCTACAATTGTTATATCCTCATGCTGAATGGAAACCTTTATCATTATGTAATGTCCTTCTTTGTCTCTTGTTACAGTCTTTGTTTTAAAGTCTATTTTGTCTGATATAAATATTGCTACCCTGGCTTTTTTTTTTCTTCCATCTGCATAGTAAATGTTTTTCCATCCCTTCACCTCAGTCTGTATACATCTTTAGGTCTGAGGTGAGCCTCTTATAGGCAGCATATAGATCATAAGATGGGTCTTAATTTTTTTATCCATTCTGCCACTCTGTGTCTTGATTGGAACATTTAGACCATTTACATACAAAGTAATTATTGATAGGTATGTACATATTGCCATGTTGTCATTTGTTTTCTGGTTGTTTCTGTAGTTCTTCTCTATTCCTCTCTTCTTCTCTTGCTGTCTTTGTGACTGATAAACTTCTGTAGTGTTATGTTTGGCTTTCTCTCTCTTTATTTTTTGTGTACCTATTATAGGTTTGAAGTTTGCGGTTGCCATGAGGCTCATATATAACATCATAAGTAATTAGCAGTCTATATTAATTTGATGGTCATTTAAGTTCAAACATATTCTATTTAAAGGGGGGTGGAATCTTTTCTTTCTCCTCTCTCCATGTTTTATGTATTTTCTGAGTGTTCTTATGCAAACACTAATCCTATCATTATCAGATCTGGGCCCAGACCTTATGAGTTCATTCAATCTTAATTAACCACATAAAGGCTCTATCTACAAATATAGTCACACTGGGGTTGGGGGTTCAACATATGAATTTTGGGGAGATACATCAGTCCATAATATTCCATATCTGGCCCACCAAAATTCCTGTCCTTCTAAGGATTCATTCCATCCCAGTAGCCCTCAAAGTGTTAACTCATTCTAGCATTAACTCTCAAGATTAAAGTCCAAAATCTCATCCAAATATCATCTAAGTCAGATATGGGTGAGACTCAAGGTATGATTCACCTTGAGTCAAAATTTCTCTCCAGTTGTGAACCTGTGAAACTAGTTATGTGCTTCCAAAATAAGATGGTAGGACAGGCAGAAGATAGGCATTCCCATTCCAGAAAGGAGAAATAGGAAAAAAAGAAGGAGTGACAAGAGCCAGACAAGTCCAAAACCTAGCAAGATAAATTCCATTAGATTTTAAGGCTTGCGAATAATCCCCTTTGGCTCTACATCTTGCCTTCCAGGCCACGGGGGTGGCAGCACCACCCCCATAGCTCTGCAGTGAGGCCCCACCCCTCAGGCTCTTTGCCCCCTCTGGTCTTTGCAAGGGCACTCATTCGCATGGCTCTCTGCAGAGGCTCTGTCCTCTGAAACCAAGGAGAAGAAAACAGCCTTGCCTTCTAGGTCCATGGTGGAAGTGGCAGCCTTGATGATCTCTGAGTAGCCTTCTGGGTCATTCTTCCCCTTCCTTGAAGAATAGCCCATGTTCACATCCAAAGAGTTCTGTGCTCTGGTCCTGCAGAATCCAAGAAGTCTGACAGTCTTAATTCATTCCATCCACTTTTTCTGCCAGATTATTTCAAACTGGCACTCTCTTTGATGATATAATCCCATCTCTATCTCTGGTTCCTGCTAAGAGGGCTGATTAAATCCATGAGTTGTATCCATAATCTCTTTATCAAATGCTTGTTCAGCCACACTCTCTCGGTGTTCTAAGAATAAGCTTTCTCATTTTTTGCAGTATGAATAGGCTGAGAATTTTCCAGTTCCTTTTTGCTTCATAATTCTTTCTTCAATTCATCTCTCTCTTCTAGCATTTTACTATAAGCAGTAAGGAGAACCCAAGCTGCACCTTCAATACTTTGCTTATAAATCTCTTCTGCTAAATATTCAGTTACATAGTTTGCAGGTTCTACTTTTCACAAAACATACAACACAATTCAGCTAAGTTCTTTGCCACATTACAACAAGGATCACCTTTCCTTCAGTTTCCAACAAACTGTTCCTCAATTCCATCTGAGACCTCACCAAGATGCCTTTATGTCCATATTTTCTACCAACACTCTATTCATGATTATTTACATATTCTCTAATGAAATGGAAGTTTTCTCTCCAGTATTCTTTTCTTTCTGAGCTCTCAGCAGAATCACCTTTAACATCCATAATTCTACCAACAGTCACTTCATGGCAATTTGGCTTTTTTTAGCATGTACCTCAAAACTCCTTCAGCCTCTACATCACCTCATTCCAAAGTCATTTCCACATTTTTAGTTATTTGTTGAAGCAGCACCCTACTTCTCAGTTCCAAATTCTCTTAGTCACTCAGTCTGCCATAACACAAAACCACAGAGTGAGTAGCTCAACCAAAAGAAGTTTATTTTCTCCAAGCTCTGAAAGCTAGAAGTCCCAGATCAAGGTACTAGCCAATTCAGTTCCTGGCAAGAACTCTCTTCCTGGCTTGTCGATGGCCATCTTCTTGCTGTATTCTCATGTGGCAGGCAGGGAGAGAGGGAGAGACAGAAAAAGAGAAAGAGAATGAGAGCTCTCACATCTCTTCTTATAAGGCTACTAATCCTATTGATCAGGGCTCCACCCTTGTGACCTAACTTAATTACCCATTTCCAAATACAGTCACATTGAGGGTTGGGACTTCAACATATGAAGGGACGGGGTGGGGGGGACACAAACATTCAGTCCAAAACAAAAATGATTATATCACCAGCCAATTTAACATTATTTTGCCCCATGCTGTGAAAAGACTAGCAGCCTCTACTACTGGAATGGCTAAATATAAAGACTACACAGGGTTGAACTTCTTTTAGTGAATCATAGGCTATATCAGAACCCTTTAAGTTTATAAAACCTGCTGTTGTAGGCAAAATGTCCATGCCTTAAACATTGGAACCTGTGAATATATTACGTTACATAGTAAAGGGGACTTTACGGATGTGTTTAAGAATCTTGAGATGGGGTGATTATCCTAGATTAGAGGGAGGCAGAAGAGGAGAGTCATGGAGAAATGTGACCACAGAAGGTCACAATGATGCAATGTGAGGACTTGACCTGCTGTTGTTGGCTTTGGAGATGGAAGAAGGAGGCCATGAACTAAGGAATACGGGTGGCGTCAAAAAGCTGGAAAAAGCAAATAAATAAATTCTTCTCTAAAGCTTCAAGAAAAGCACACAGCCCAGCTTACACCCTGAATTTAGCCCAGTGAGACCTTTGTTGGACTTGTAATCTACACAACTGTAAAATAATAAATATGTGTTAAGCCACGTTTGTGATTATTTGTTATGGCAGCAATAGAAAACTAATATAGCTGTCAAAAGCTCTCATCCACCTCCCCCCAAAACGGGTCTAGATCTTCCAGTCAAGATACATAGCCCAAATCTGTTTTACATGGAATGTGCCTCCAGCTACACCCTGGCTGGACTGGCTAGACTGCATGGGACTTGAATGAGGACAGTTTATGGGCTGTCTACACAATTCCATAATAGCTTATAAAGCAAATAGGCTGGTGGAGGTAAAGACTAAAGTCAGGATGATTTCAGTAGATAATTTAATGTCTGTTTCTGATGCTAAGTCCTCTAGACTATAAGCACTCCTTTAGGATAGAAACTACTTCTTGTTTGCAACTCTGTCTTCAGAGCCTAGAACTTCAGTACTTGACTTATGGTAGGCATTCAAGAATTATTTGTTGAATATTAAATAAAGTAACTATCACAGACTCTGACTGAAATTTGAGAAGAAAGGATAAGACTTAAGATACTTTATGATTTTTTACTCTCAGTTTTTTTGTAAATAAACCTATTATATTTGTCAGGGATTCTGGGGGTTCTTTTCAGTGTATAAGAATTAGAAACTCAAGCAAATGAGGGATTTTATAATAATATGATTAAGAAGGGCCAGCATGGTGCCAGCGTCAAGTAGTCCTAAGACCAAGGTAATTCTCACACTAGGGTCCCCGGGATCCTCTCTGTTGTCCGAAAAATGATTCCGTTACTAAAATAAAAATTAAATATACAGGTAATGAAACCAAAGAGTCCTGATGATTCCTTTCTGTTCTGACAGCTTATTGTTTCATAAGAGAATGTCACTTGCTTACCCAGAGAAAAACAGCATTAAAATGTATTTCCACTTAGATATCTGAAAGATCTCTCAAAGAAACACTAACAAAACAGAATTTATCATATCCACATTTAGAGACATTCATTTCTCACACCTAAAGTCAGCAGATATGACAATTATTTTTTTAAGATGTATCATTAAAATATAAATTTGAATATTCTACGGGTAAAATTATCCTCTTCCTCCCTCTCCCGTAGGTTTTAGCAACAACAGAAACTATGATAAATATAATATGATATTCTATCTTCTAACATCCTATAATGTAACCAGGTACTGAGCTAGCAATATAGATAAGATGGATTTATTTTCTGAACCAAAAATTGGTCTGAAATACATCACTCTAGCTATTGCTTTCAGTATCAATATGACTATCTATTGCTAGCTCCATCATTAGAGAAATCACATATCCTTGCAAATATTAAGAGAGTTCATCTTGCCAAAGAATTACTGTATTATTTCAATTATGAGATCCAGTTTGTTGAATCTCGTTTATACACTGTAGTGATAGAATTGTGGATTATGTTGATGGCTTGTGCAATAGCATGGTAGAAGATTTAAAATTAGGACTGGTCACAACCTCTGAAATATAAGATCATCTAAGCAAAAGAAAAAGTTGAAGGGACACAGGAGAAAGCAGATAAATTATGAGACTTCATTCTGATCCATAAGCTGCTTATATATAATGGCAAGTAAAATAACACTAAACCAGAGGAAAAAACAAACTATAAAACAAAACACAATCAAAATGCGAGGTTGCATAGTACAGAAGATGAAAGCTACAGAAGAAAAGAGAAATACCTGTCCACTTCAGAAATTTTACATTAACTTGAATTTTGAGTGATTGTATACATTTTCTCTTTTCACAGCCATTCATCTCAGCTCAGTAACTGGGATTTTTGTTCAGTAAAAACCTAGCTCCTAGTCCCCTTTCCAAATGACAGTCCATGAGAATAAACCCTTTATCCTACCCACTTGGAACAGAGCCACCTTCACAATGACTTCAGCAGAACCAAAAATTAAATCTTTTAAAGGAAATATATTTGTGAAAGAAATGTGGTAACTGGAATACACAGCCACCGATCAAGTATTATACAATAGCTGCCAGGGTAAAGTACCACTTTGGCCCACTTAAAAATAAGAAAAGTTTAAAGTTCTCTGAAGCATGACAGACAAGTAAATGACTGAAATTGTTATGGGAAAGGTAATTACATGTTAACACTATATAATGTGTAAGGTAAGGCCAGAAAAGCAAACCAGTGTACCTTAAGTCTAGCAGGGATCAAGTCAAGTGAATTGAACAATGTTAAAACAAGCTACACGGTTAATCTACTTTTAGTTGAAAACGGTGTTTTTAAAAACCAACCTTTTACACTCTACTTTCAAAATCTCTAGGTCTTTCCCTCTTAATTCCTGCAGTTGACTTTTAAATAAATATTTCATCTATTTCAGAATGTAAAATTTTATCAAGATCACTTTCTCACATTAACAGTTTACTCTTATGATCTTTGTTTACAGGATCTGTAAGTAACCTAAAAATCTTCTCAAGCTGAAGGTCTATAACCAACATATAGAAATCCTGAAAGAAATGTAGGACAAGCAATGTTGCAATGATGGCGGCAACCTCTTTAAAATTTTCCAAAATGACACAAAAGTATCCATTTAATAATCAATAAGAAAGATTGCTATTCAATATGAAAACAATTACAAATGAGCATTTAAACCCATAGTCATTTGGTCTAGAAATAACTAAAAATTCACAATTGTAGACATTCTCCCTAAAAATTGCAAATATTTACTAAAAAGCTATAATATACAAGAAGCTGTATTAGGGACTATGAAAGACACCAAGAAGTATAAGCAGATCTTTCATTCAGTGAATCTATAATCTAGTAAGATGACATACAAAATATAATGAGTTTTGGTCTGGACAAAAGGTATAGACCCATTTCTCCCTGCTCCTCCACCCCTCTAAGCACAACTATGAACCCTGGAAATAACATAAAAGGCAACCAAAGGAGAATTCTGAAAGGTGTTCAGAAGAAAGTGAACTTATTTAGGATCCCAATTAGAGGGACAACAGCAGCAGGGCATCTTAAGTCCTTCCACCTAGGAGAAAAAGGCAACACAGACCTATTTACTAACCCCCAACCTAGGGAGTCTCATTCCTCTCCACTATCCAGTTAGGGTCCCTTAGACAACAACAGGCAAATCCAACATTACTGGACTGATCAGGAGGCCTAACAACAAAAGGGGGCCAGGGGAAGCAGTTATCTCTACCTTCTACCATCTCTTCACACCCTCTTTAAGAATGTGTTTAAAAAGACCCAACTACATGCAGCTCACAAGAAACTCATTTTAAATTCAATATAGGTAGTTTTGAAGTATAAGGATGCTAAATGGTATGCCATGGAAACATCAATTAATTTTTTTAAAGCAGGAGTGTCTATGTTAATATGTAGTAAAGTAGATTCAGAGCAAAGAAAATTACTTAGAGACAAAAGGGGGGTGGCATAATGATAAAACCATAATTATAGCTGAATACTTCAACACCCCTTTTCAGCATCTGATAGAAGTACTAGAAAGAAAAGCAGGAAGGGTTTAAAAGATCTGAACAACACAATCAACTAAGAGGTTCTAATTAACTATATAGAACATTCCACCACCAATAATAGCAGAATACATTTTTATCCTCAAGTGCTGTGAAACATTCACCAAGAAAGACTATATCCTGAGCCATAAAAGCTAACCTCAGCAAATTTAAAAGAACTGAAACCACACAGAGTGTGTTCTCTAACCATAATGGAATCAAACAAGAAATCATTTTTTTAAAAAGGACAAGAGAATCTCCTGTATGAAAATTAAACAGAAAACTTCTAAATAATCAATGGATTAAAGAGGAAGTTTAAAAATTCACTGGATCAGAATGAAAATGAAAAAGTATAACATATATCAAAATTCATACAGAGATACAACTAAGGCAGTATTATTTTAATTACTAATGCTTACATTAGAAATGGCAAAAGTCTTTTCAAATCACTGATCTAAATTCTCTCTCAAAAAAATAGAATAGCAAATAATACCAAAATAAAAATAAGAAAGGAAATAATAAATATCAGAGTAAAAATCAACAAATTAAAAATAGGAAAATACAGAAAATCAATGAAACAAAAAACTGGTTCTTAAACAATATTCAATAAATAAACTTCTACCAAGACTAAAAAAAATAGACAGAAATAACCATTAGGAATTAAATAGAGGTTATCATTATAGACTCAGCAGAAATTAGAAATATAAGGTAACACACAACTTTATGCTCATTCAACAAATTAAAAAATACCAATTTCTTAAAAGCCACAAACTACCCAAACTCAACCAAGATGGCATATGTATCATGAATCGCTCTATAACCATCCAAAAAAATTGAATTTGTATTTTAAAAGCTCCCAAGAAAATAAATCTCCAAGTCCAGATGATTTCACTGGAGAATTCTAGCAAATATTTTAAGGATTAACACCAATTTTACATAATCTATTCTAGAAAATAGAAGAAAAGAGAGTATTTACAAGCCCATTTTTTAAAAAGATTTATTTACTTATTTTAGAGAGAGAGAGGTTGGGGGGGACAGAAGCAGAGGGAGAGAGAAACTCAAGGCGACTCCATGCTCAGCACAGAGCACCACCTGGGGCTCAGTCTCACGGCCCTGAGATCATGACCTGAGCCAAAACCACAAGTCGGATCCTTAACTGACTGCACCACCACGGTGCCCCATTACAAACCCATGTTATTAGGCCAGTTATACCAAACCAAAGATAGTTTAAAAAAGGAAAAAGGAAAAAAAGTAAAAACTACAGAACAATGATTCTCATCAACTTAGAAGCAAAAATCTTCCATAAATGTTAGCAAGTCAATTCCAAACAATCCATGGAAAGATTTATACACCACGGCAAAGTAGGAGTTACTGCTACGGAAGCCTGCTCAATATTCAAAATCAATGTAATCTACTGCATCAGTAGACTAAAGAAGAAAAATCATATGATCATATCAACTGGTGCAGAAAAAAAATCATTTGACAAAATCCAACAACCATTCATGCTAAACACAAAATTCAGCAATTGAGAAATAGAGGGGAATGATCTTAACATGATAAAGAGCATATACAAAAATCTACACTTACATTTAATGGTAAAATTTTTGTCTTCCTAAAATCAGGAATAGGGCAAGGATGATCATTCTCACCACATTTTGTTTTAACATGGTACTAGAAGTCTCAGCCAGGGCAATAAGAAAAATAAACAAAAGGCATACAAATTGGAAAGGAAGGAATAAAATATTCTCTTTTGACAGATGACCTAGTTATCTACATAGAAAATCTCAAGGAAGCTACAAAAACAACACAAAAAAACCTCTAAAATTATAAAGGTTGAATAATACAAGATCAACACACAAAAACCAATTGCATTTCTAAATACTTACAATAAATGTGTGGAATACAAAATTTAAAAATGATACAATTTATAATCACTCTGAAGAAAATGAAATTTTGGGGTATAAAGTTAGCAAAACATAGAATCCGTATGTAGAAAATTACAAAATGTTTACGAACAAAATCAAACATCTAATAAATGGAAACATATGGTATTCATGGATTGAAAGACTCAACATGGTAAAGATATCAATTCTCCACCACAGTGATCTTTGTGTTTAATTCAATTCCTATCAAAAACCCAATAAGGTATTTTTGTAGAGACAAGCTTATTCTAAAATTCATATGGAAAGGCACAGGCGCTAGGAATAGTGAAACTAATCTTGACAAAGAATAAAATGAAAGGAATCATTTTACTTGATATTAAGACTTACTATATCACTGCAGTAAGGAAGACTGTGATATTGGCAGAGGCATATACA
The DNA here is from genome assembly GCF_002201575.2 of Neomonachus schauinslandi. Taxonomy (NCBI): domain Eukaryota; kingdom Metazoa; phylum Chordata; class Mammalia; order Carnivora; family Phocidae; genus Neomonachus; species Neomonachus schauinslandi. The sequence continues at coordinate 29,268,131 of NC_058413.1, read as the reverse complement.
CATAAATCAATGGAATAAAATGGAAAACAAAGAAAATTTACACAAACAACAATTATGCTCAAGCGATATTTCAAAAAGGTGCAAAAGCAATTCAAAAGAAAAAGAACAACCTTTTCAAAACATGGTGCTAGGGCAATTGGCATTCATAGGCAAAAAAAAGAAGAAGAAAAAAAGAAAACCCAAAAACAACAACAAAAAATAAAAACCCAAACATCTCAAACAAAATGTCACACTTTATACAAAAACTTAATTAAAAGTGAATCATGACAAAAAGTGAATCATAGAATTAAATATGAATACTAATAGTATGAACGCTAAAAAAAAAAAAAAAAAAAGCCAAGCAACCAGGCATTAAGGGGGTCAATTAGAACAAGGAACCAAACTGAAAGTAACAATCAAACTTTTGTTTCCTTAATGTGACAGCGTAAGCAAGAGGTGCTGTCCCCCTGGTGTTCCACTTTCCCCCAAAGAATGGCACAAGATAAGGGTCATATGGATCCGGCGCAAAATAGAGGGAATTGTCTCAGGAGCCCTGAACAAATGGTTCCTGCCTCCTATGGATTCATGGACTGGAGAGAGGATGAGGGAAACCGCTAAACGTGGAAAGGTATTGAGACAAAGTAGAGAAAAGTAATTCAGCCAAGGACCTCAATAAGGCCTCAGTAAGGTTGGGAAGTGTCTCAACCAAGGTCCCAGATAAAGAAGCCTCAAACTGGAGGTGCCTAGGCTAGGAATGCAGATATGCATAGGAGTATAGCTGATGGGAGTTGGGGGGTCAGAGGAGAGTACTTGTTGGCAACTCCCTCAAGAAAACTGCAGTGCACTGGCTTTGTACTGGCTGGTGTGGGGGAGGGAGAATCCCCCCATGAGGCTTGCCAGCCACTATCCTGTAAATGTCTATGGTTGAGCCTGAAAGATCACAAATATGATTTTGATGTAGAGACAGGCAAAGGTTTCCTAGATGACACCAAGAGCATAATCCATAAAAGAAAGAAAAAAAAAAAAGATAAACTGGATGTCATCAAAATAAAAAAAAAATTGTTCTACAAAAGACACTGTTATAAGAATGAAAAGACAAGCTACAGACTGGGGTGGGGGTGAAAATATTTGCAAATCATAGATCTGACAAAGAACTTGTATCTAGAATATGCAAATATTCTTAAAACTCAACAATAAGAGAAAAAGACAATAAAGAATGAGCAAAAGACTTGACTTTACAAATGTAGGTACACAGATGGCAAATAAGCACTTGGAAAGATTTTTAATATCATTAGCTATCAAGGAAATGCAAATTAAAATCACAATGAGATATTGCCACATGCCTATCATAAAATAAATAACAAGAATACCAAATGCTGAGGAGCATTTGGTGGGATCTTTCATATATTGCTGGCAGAAATGTAAAATGGTACAGTCATTCTAGAAAACAGTTTGGCAGCTTGTTATAAAACTAAACAAGCAACTGCCATTTTACGCAGCAATTTCACTCAGGCATTTTTCCCAGAGAAATGAACTTATTTTCATACAAAACCTGTATACAAATGCTCACAGCATCTTTATTCATATTAGCAAAAACTGGTAACAGCCCAATGTCCTTCAACAGGCAACTGTAAACAAACTGAGGTACAGACATGCCATGAGTACTACACAGCCATAAAAAGGAAGAAGCTATTGATATACGATTTGGGTGAATCCAGGAAATTAGGCTGAATAAAAAAAGTCAATCTCCAAAGGTTACACATTGTATGATTCCATTTATACATGTAGGATTTTTGAAATGGAGAACACATTAGTTGTGAAAGTAATGATACTAAGAGGGAAGGAGGTATAGTTATAAAAGTCAACAGGAAGGACTCTTGCATTGAAACAGATCAGTACCGACTGTGGTGGAGGATACCTGAACCTATGCATTTGATAAAACTGCAGAGAACTAAATACACAGTAACAAATGCATGAGTGCAAGTGAAATTGGGAAATTTGAATAAAATAGGTGGATTGCATCAATGTCAGTATCCTGGATGTGGTATCATACTATGGTTTTGCAAAATGTGACCATTTAGGGAATCTGGGCAGAGTGCACACAAGGGTACTCTGTATTATTTCTTATACCTGCATGTGAATCTACTATAAAAATTCCCCCCAAAGATATCATCAATGTTTGCTGCAAAGCATAGGTTCGTTCTCAAGGCAAGTGTTTGGCATAACCACTCTCAAAACACTTTAGAAACACAAACTCCCAGAAATTAAAGGGCCTTTATAGATTCTATGTTGCACTCAGTTTTACCAATGACTGGTGCCATTTTCAATACAAATTTTATCAGTGTGCCTCAGGCTATTTTGTTCATGAAAATAAAACTAAAATCCAGATAAAAGCTCTGTACTAAATTGAATAATCAAATTAGTTTCCAGATTGATAAGCCAAAAGTGGAAAGATAGATTTTTTAAAGTAGGCTAAATGAAATACCGGCATTTCTAATTTTATCATGTATTTCTGAACCAGCAACCCATCATTCAGAGGGGGAAAAAAAGTACCTGACTCAAATGAGTCATAGAGAAATCCTTGATATTTTGAAAATTCAAATGTCAACAAGGCACATAATATGAAAAATAGGAGGCACTGGCTCCATCCTTTTGAGCAATGTCTACAAAATGAATCAAAATCAAATATCAACCCTAGAGGTTTATTAACCTACAAAAAGATGTCTGGGTAATTCTGTAAAGAGATTCTGTTTCCATGGTGGTCATGACCATTTGTAAAATTAAAGGAGAATTTGTGAAAGTAAGGAGAATGTTTTCTTCTGAGGAAGGGACTGTTTTACTCAGCATAGTGTTTTGTGAACCTGCTTATGACCCAAGAGATTTCCTGCGGTATGTGTTAAAATTTGAAATTTGATTTAAGAAAGATAAAAAAAAAAAACTTAAAAGCTAAACCTATTACAGAATCATTTAAGAAAACTGCCTCCATCCTCATTAGCTATATATCACACAGGAAAAAAGGATTTATGCACTTCTCAGACTGTATGAAAGAACCTTCCTAAAAACTGCCCATCACCAAGTCAGTCAGACATGAAGGCTTTATTGCAAATATTCTACTATGAAACAGCAAGCAGTTCATGAAGAGAAAAAGAGGTAGCTGAAATTTTCTTTAGGAAAAAACACCCCTTCACCTTGTCCTTAATTAACTACTCTACTTACTTATCACTTCTTAAAACCATGAGTTTTGGGCGCCTGGGTGGCTCAGTTGGTTGGGCGACTGCCTTCGGCTCAGGTCATGATCCTGGAGTCCCGGGATCGAGTCCCGCATCGGGCTCCCTGCTCGGCAGGGAGCCTGCTTCTCCCTCTGACCCTCCCCCCTCATGTGCTCTCTCTCTCTCATTCTCTCTGTCTCAAATAAATAAATAAAATCTTAAAAAAAAAAAAAACCATGAGTTTTTCCTCTTTAATTTTAATTTTGATGATAAATGTAATATGGTAATTATAGAAAATTTGGGAAGTTTAAACAAGAGAAAATGCAAAAGAAAAAATGTTTTCCTACAATCCTACCACCTCAAGCAAATACTAGAATAATTTTAGATTTCCTTTGACCTTTTTTGCGCACTTTTCAAATACAGTTGAGGTGATACTTTATAATTCTGAATAGTTCTTGTGTTCCAGTCATTAATTTGTCAAAAATATTCTCATATTAAAAACGCATTATTAAGCTGATTTCATAGATGTAGAAAATTCTATTGTCCTGATATACTATTACTTATTTATTCAATCCTGCAACACAGGACATCTTGGTAATTTCTTCCCTTTCATCATCATAAAGTATCTGAGTTAATTCAAATTTATTTCATATTTTTTCATTGTTTTTATTTATCCTGAGTTTTAAAAAAAGTATGTAATATGGACTTTTCATTTCCATGCTGCCCTACTTCCCCCTTAAGCTGCAGCTTCTCTAGATTGTCGGAGGAATCTTGAACAATCTTCTCTCCACAGATACAGTTCAACCTTGCATTGCAGCAAATGCTCTTTAGTGCCCTCACGAGTATTCAGAAAGAGAGGGAGAAGGAGAATATCTCACATTCACAAAATAAATAAATCCATCAGTAATTGCCTAAATAAAATAATCCTTTATGTCTGTGCATTTGTAAAGGTAAATGTAGTGTCACGAAAATAGAAAAGCATCCGATTAAAGTCAGATTCTTTTTTTATTGAATTATAGTTGATACACAATGTTACATTAGTTTCAAATGTACAATATATTGATTCCACAAGTCCACACTCCATGCTATGCTCACCACAAGCACAACTACCATCTTTCAGTCACCATACAATGCTAGTACAATACTATTGATCATATTCCATATGCTGTTACCTTTTATCCTTGTGCTTTATTCATTCCATAACTGGAGGCCTGTATCTCTCACTCTCCTTCACTCATTTTGCCCATTCTGACACCCCCACTCCCCTCTGGCAACCATCAGTTTGTTCTCTGTATTATGGGTCTGTTTCTCCTTTTTGTTTACTCATTTGTTTTGATTCTTAGACTCCACATGAGTGAAATCATATGATATCTGTGTTTCTCATTCTGACTTATTTCACTCAGCATAATATCCTCTAAGTCCATCCATATTACCTCAAATGACAAGATCTCATCCTTCTTATGGCTGCATAATATCCTATTTTATGTATATGTCACATATTTCTTTTTTTTTTTTAAAGATTTTATTTATTTATTTGACAGAGAGAGACACAGCGAGAGAAGGAACACAAGCAGGGGGAGTGGGAGAGGGAGAAGCAGGCTTCCTGCCGAGCAGGGAGCCCGATGTGGGGCTCGATCCCAGGACCCTGGGATCACGACCTGAGCCGAAGGCAGATGCTTAACGACTGAGCCACCCAGGCGCCCCTATGTCACATATTTCTTATCCATTTGTCTATTGATGGACATTTAGGTTGTTTGCATATCTTGGCTACTGTAAGTAATGCTGTAATTCACATAGGGGTGCATATATCTTTTCAAATTCATGTTTTCATTTTCTTTGGGTAAGTGTCCAGTAGTGGAATTATTGAATCATATTGCATTTCTAGTTTTAATTTTTTGAGGAACCACCATACTGTTTTCCACAGCAGCTGCATCAATTTTACATTCCCACCAAGAGCGTAAGAGAGTTCCTTTTCCTCCATATCTTCATCAATACTTGTTATTTCTTGTCTTTTTTATTAGAGCCATTCTGATAGGTGTAAGGTAGTTTCGATTTGCATTTTCCTGATGATTAGTGGTTTTGAGCATCTTTTCACATGTCTGTTGGCCATCTACGTGTCTTATTTGGAAAAATGTCTATTCAGGTCCTCCCATTTTGTCTTTTGTATGCTGAGTTGTATAAATTCTTCATATATTTTAGATACTAGCCCCTTCTTGGATACATCATTTGCAAATATCTTCTCCCATTCAGTCAGCTGCATTTTCATTTTGTTGATGATTTCTTTCACTGTGCAAAAGCTTTTTATTTTGATGTAGTCCCAAATAGTTTATTTTTGCTTTTGTTTCCCTTGCCTTAGGAGACATATCCAGAAAAATGTTGCTATGGTCAAAATCAAAGAAATTACTGCCTATGTTTTTTTCTAATAGTTTTATGGTTTCAGGTCTCACATTTAGGTCTTTAATCCATTTTTTTTTTAAAGATTTTATTTATTTATTTGACAGAGAGAGAGATAGCAAGATCAGGAACACAAGCAGGGGGAGTGGGAGAGGGAGAAGCAGGCTTCCTGCCGAGCAGGGAGCCCGATGTGGGACTCGATCCCAGGACCCTGGGATCATGACCTGAGCCGAAGGCAGATGCTTAACAACTGAGCCACCCAGGCGCCCAGGTCTTTAATCCATTTTGAGTTTATTTTTGTATATGGTGTAAGAAAGTGGTCCAGTTTCATTCTTTTTCACATAGCTGTCCAGTTTTTCCAGCACCATTTAAGAGACTTTTTCACATTGTATATTCTTGCCTCCTTTGTCACAGACTGACCATAAAATTGTGGGTTTATTTCTGGGTTTTCTGTTCTGTGCTATTGATCTATATGTCTATTTTTGTGCCAGTACCATACTGTTTTGATTACTATAGCTTTGTAGTATATCTTGAAATCTAGGATTGTGATACCTCCAGCTTTGTTCTTCTTTCTCAAGACTGCTTTGGCTATTCAGGGTTTTCTGTGGTTCCATACAAATTTTAGGATTATTTGTTCTAGTTCTATGAAAAATACTGTTGGTATTTTGATAAGGCATGCATTGAATCTGTAGATTGCTTTGGGTAGTATGTAGTACATTCTAACAATATTAATTCTTCTAACCCATGAGCATGGAATAGCCTTCCATTTGTTTATATCATCTCCAATTTCTTTCATTAATGTTTCATAGTTTTCAGAGTACAGGTCTTTCACCTCTTTGGTTGAGTTTATTCCTATTTATTCTTTTTGGCATAATTGTAAATAGATTTTTTTTCTTAATTTCTCATTCTGCTACTTTGTTATTAGTATATACAAACACTACCAATTCTGTGTATTAATTTTGTATCCTGCAACTTTACTGAATTCATTTATTATTTCTAAAAATATTTTAGGAGAGTTTTTAGGGTTTTCAATATATAGTATCATGTCATCTGCAAATAGTGACAGTTTAACTCCTTTCTTACTAATTTGAATGCCTTTTATTTCTTTTTCTTATCTAATGGCTATAGCTAGGATAAAGTCAGATTCTTAAGGCAATTCTACTTTTCTCATATAAATCTCTAAATTACTTAAACTTTATTTCCTTATTTGCAAAATAAGAAATTTTGTAGAACTCTGAGTTTTCTTCTTACTCTATCCTTCTCTGACTGGAGCAGTTTCCAATTCTGCTCAGTTGTGTAACCTCATGTACCAACTTCAGAGGGGAAAGCTGAAGCCTCTCCTTGTATTCCAGATATAACAGGTCTTAGCATGGCAATTTGAGCTTTAGCAAAGTAGAAAAAGTTGGGTGCAAAAATCAGAAAAGTTGCTACCAACTATCTCAGCCTGATGTACTAATATGGATGGTTTTCAAAAGATGAACCAAAATCTGCTACCAATCTGATGAAATTCTGGGAAGCTCCTCACACAAACTCATCCAATCTGCTCCCAGTCAATGGGTATATCTAACGGGTTTACTTTGAAGCTACTGTGAATCTGAAGAGCCTCAGGTAATCTTCCACTGACCAGCTCAGTCTACTGGACCAATGTGATAATTACTAAGCCTAGAAGCAGTGTGAACTTCAGGTCTGCTCACATATCTGCTTTCAATGGTCTCTGAAGCTTCTCCTTCTCTTCTATCTCCACAGAATCTCACGGAGGACTATGTAATAAGTAGGATTCTGGGGAATGTAGTTCATGCCTTTGAGAGTCTCTTAACTTTGTCTGTAAAATATTTATTCAACAGTTATTTAGTCTCCACTATGGTCATAGTACTAAGCCTGGTACTATAAAAGTTACCAAGAAACAATAGGAGTAAACCACTGCCCTCAAGAAGTTCACAGCCAGTTTAGAGAGAAGATACTTCCAGGAACTATAATTGGTTGGATATTGGGCTAGACACTCGAGATATAGGGTACACATTCCTTTCAGTGCTACCCCTAACCCATGTTTTTAAGATACTAAATGTTACTTATAGAAGAGAATAACATGTAAAAATCAGGTAAGCCCTCAGAGATTCCCTGTAATATGTATCTCTTGCTTGAAGAAAGCACAAAGGAAAATATCATGTGGAATCCCTCTGTAGGGAGCCCATGAAACCTACACAAGGGAACTCTTCAAGTTGGGTTTTTAGAACAGAGACTGGTGCTTCTTTGCAATCCCTGTTTATTGTCCTTGCAGTGTTCTAAGTAACTTAAAGTATATTAGATTTTTCCAAAAATCATTTTTGTGATTCATTTCTCAGGAAGTTAAGAAGTAGTGCTTTGGATGCTCAGCAGATGCATGGCAAAGGAGCCTGGAAAAGCATAAAACTGTGTTATAGGGCTAAATTGTGTCCCTTCAAAATTTATGTCTTGAAGCCCTAACCCCCCAAGAATGTGACTATATTTGGAGACAAGACCTTTAAAGATGTAATCAGATTCAAAGGAGATCAGATGGATAGGATTCATTCACTCTAACTGGTGTCCTTGTAAGCAAAAGAAATTTAGACACATAAAGAGGCACTGCAGGTACATGAACACAAAGGAAAGATTATGTGAGAACACAGACAGTGGCTATCTGCAAGTCACAGAAAAAAAATCCACAGAAGAAACCAAACCTGACAACACCTTAATCTTGGACTTTTAGCCTCCAGAACTGTGAGAAAATAAATTTCTGCTGTTTCAGTCACTTAGTCTATGGTATTTTGTTATGGTGGCCCTAACTAATACACTATGACAGCAAACACAGGCATTTTCATGGAATTTGGAGCAGCAGCTACGGACATGGGTCTTACAGCCTAGAAGATGCCTCTTAACAAGTAGTTTTGGTCAGTAATCAGCATAAATTATAAAAGTTCTCTATTAGTTTGAGGCCATGCATAGTTAAGTGTAGAGAGAATGTAAGCTTCATGAGGGAAGATCCTTATCTGTTTTCCTGATTCTATATTCTTAGTTTAAGTGTATGATCAATAGGTTTTGAAAAATATATAGTCTTGTAAAGCCATCACATATAGATTGATTTTTGTCAAAATGTTTCCTCATGCTTTTCATAGTCAATCTCCTTCCCCAATCCCTGGTCCTTGGCAACTACTAATCGGATTTCTGTGACAGAAATTTTGCCTTTTCTATAATTTCCTACAAATGAAATAATGCATAGTATAGTCTTTTGTCTGGGCTTATTTCACTGAGCTTTTGATATATATCCATGTTGCTGCATGGATCAGAACTTAATTTCATTTGTTGAGAAAGTTTCATACATACAGTCTTCCAACTGCTCAGCCACACAAGGGGTCTTGGGCCTGAACAACCTCTTCATCAAGAGATAAGGAGCCCACATAGCTTGTGCCAGGCTTATTGGTTTGTGTGGGAATATCTATTCCTGTTTCATGCTGAATAAGTATTCTTTTGTTCTGCTTAAACATATAGGTCAGTGGGCCTCACGCATGGCCGCAGATTTCATATTTCAGACTCTACATGTAAGGGGTCAGGGTCTTTCTGCTACAGTATGAGTGGTGCATGTAGGCCAATTTCCCTGTCAGCTGCCAGGGGTGCCAGCTAGCCATGAGAGACTGACACACACTATTGGACTGGATATTGCTCTGCTCTTCTCCATGTGAATGAAAGCATCGTTCCACCCAGTGCTGGACTATGTTGTGTTTTCTTTGGCAACACTAATACCACAATCCAGTGGGGAAAAAGCGTTTGAACTTCTATTCCTGGCGGCTGGCATTGTGATTATCTTTGCTATCTTTCATGTAGTTGGAGTCCTTCCTGGCATTGATTACTGGTGTACAGTATTCTGCTCTATATTACTGTTGAGTAATATCTCATTGAATGGATATACCATAATTTGCTTATCCATTCACAATTGATAGACATTTGGATTATTTTTAGTTATGGGTCATAATGTTCCCCTTAACATTTGGGTGCAAATCTTTGTGTAACTATGATATGGCTTTTGTTTTCTTTCCTTCCTTCCTTCCTTCCCTTCCCTTCCCTTCCCTTCCTTCCTTCCTTCCCTTCCTTCCCTTCCTTCCCTCCTTTCTTTCTTCCTTCCTTCTTCCCACCCTCCCTCCCCCTTCCTTCCTTCCTTTCTTTCTTTCTTCTGGATAAATACATAGGAATAGGATTGCTGGGTAGTAATGTTAAGTATATATTTAAATTTATAAGAAACCACCAAACTGTTTTCTAAAATGGTCTCACCATTTTGCATTCCCGCAGCAACACATGATGGTTCCAGTTGCTCCTATCCTCACCAACTCTTGTTATTACAGTATTTTTTATTTTAGTCACTCTACTAAGTGTGTAGTGGCATTTCATGGTATTTATCGATTAATAATGTTGAACCTCTTTTCATGTGCTTATTTTCCACTTGTACATGTTTTTGATAATGTATCTATTCAAATTTTGGCCCATTTTTTAAAAAATCAAGTTATCTTATTATTGAATTATAAAAGTTCTTCCTTTACTCTAGCTGCAATTCCTTCATTAGATATGAGTTGCACAAATATTTTCTCTCATCCTGTGGCTTGTCTTATCCTTAATAGCATCTTTTTTGAAAACAAGTTTGGGTGATGTCATCGAGATGGTGCCATATGTCCTTCCCAACTCCAGTTCACTTCACAAGAAGACCAACTATCAATTACCCATAAATAAGACACCATTGCAAAAATACCAGAATTTTTTGGTGAGGGAAGGTGAGGCTAAAGCGCCCCCCTGGACCACAGAGATGGAGAAGGACTGTGTTATCAGTGTAGGAAGAAAGGATACACTCTGACCACATCACCCCTCCCCCAAGCCAGCACAGTGCTACACCAAGAGAGCCTCCATGGGCTATGGTTTCTCCAGCAGGAAGAGAGCCCAAGGTAGACATCCAGCTCTCCCTTTGTTACAGGACACTTTGCAGGGGGCCCATTTGGGTCTTGCCTCACAGGAATCATGGGGGTAATACGCAGGGTTTACCCCTGGGGATCAGATGGAGATGGAGAAGGAGGGCGGGCCTTATACCAATCAGTGTTCAAATCTTGCTGGACTTCAATCCTGCTTGCAGTGGCACTGGAGCAGAAATCTTAGCCAAGGGCTCTGCCCATCTGCAGAGCCGAGCTAATGGCCCTCTCTGTCCAGGAAGCTCCTTTGGCATGTGAAAGGATTTCAGTGTAAAATGAAACTGAAGGATATGGAATAGAGAATCTCATGCATGCACTCCCAGGAAAAGGAAACTTTAGAACTAAGAAACTGATTTTCCCTAAATGTCTGATCCTGACTTGCAAAAAACTGGAACTTATACCCCGACCAATGAACATCCACCAAGAATCTCTCCCCATCCTCAAGCCAATGAACTTATTGCTTAGACTCTGGCTGGACTTCCCCCTTTTTGCACTCTTTGTCCACGAACACAGCCCACCCCAAACCTCCAATGGACTCACCTCTAGCTTGCTATAGTTTTCATTTCCTGAATTACAACTCCTTGCTATTCCCAAATGAACTCAATTTCTGGTAATTCAAGCTTGCCTCAGTTTAACCTCTTTAGGCTGACAGGCAGTCTGCCTGATTTGGGTACCCAGTTAACAGGCTGTAGCAGCTGTGGAACCTATTCTACCAACCTGCCCAGGCAGGAAAGCAAATATGTATCCCTGCCTAAATGTTGAGCATAGCCTCCAGTTTCATCCATTCAGGAAGCATGACCACAGAACATGGGCAACCACAGAGTCCATTCTACAGCTCCATTCAGCCACGGAGTTCAGCCTACACACCTGCCCAAATAGGGAGCCCACCCAGTGATCTGCTTGAATGTGAAGCCCAGTCAGCAGCTCAGCCCTCCCCCACCTCAGAACACAAGCAGTAGCCTCACTTCAGTAGACACCCTAATAGCAAGCCCCACCCATCCAAGGGCTCTACCAGATGACATATCTAGTACCCCAAACTGAGCTGACTGGTGAAAGTCTTTGCCTACCTAAGTAAACCTTAATTTTAGCAATCTGATTCTGATGTACCTTGAAAAGGAGAGTTCAAAATGGAGCAAGCAAGCTAAAAGAGTCTCTTTTAAAACAGGGTTGGGACATACTATCCAGCAATTCCACTACCAGGTGTTTACCCCAAAGATAAAAATGTAGGGATCCGAAGAGGTATGTGCACCCCGATGTTTATAGAAGCAATGTCCACAATAGCCAAGCTGTGGAAAGAGCCAAGATGTCCAATGACAGATGAATGGATAAAGAAGATGTGGTATATATATATACAATGGAATATTATGCAGCCATCAAAAAGAATGAAATCTTGCCATTTGCAACGACGTGAATGGAACTGGAGGGTATTACGATGAGCGAAATACGTCAATCAGAGAAAGACATGTATCATATGACCTCACTGATATGAGGAATTCTTAATCTCAGGAAACAAACTGAGGGTTGCTGGAGTGGTGGGGGGTAGGAGAGGTGGGGTGGCTGGGCGATAGACATTGGGGAGGGTATGTGCTGTGGTGAGTGCTGTGAATTGTGCAAGACTGTTGAATCACAGATCTGTACCTCTGAAGCAAATAATACATTATATGTTAAAAAAAAGAAGAAGAAGGTAGCAGGAGGGGAAGAATGAAGGGGGGGAAATCGGAGGGGGAGACGAACCATGAGAGACTATGGACTCTGAAAAACAAACTGAGGGTTCTGGAGGGGAGGTGGGTGGGAGGATGGGTTAGCCTGGTGATGGGTATTAAGAGGGCATGTTCTGGGACGCCTGGGTGGCTCAGGCTGTTAAGTGTCTGCCTTCGGCTCAGGTCATGATCCCAGGGCCCTGGGATCGAGTCCCGCATCAGGCTCCCTGCTCTGCGGAGAGCCTACTTCTCCCTCTGCCTCTGCCTCTCCCTCTCTCTGTCTCTCATGAATAAATAAATAAAATCTTTAAAAAAAAAAAAGTTTAAAAAAAAAAGAGGGCATGTTCTGCATGGAGCACTGGGTGTTACACGCAAACAATGAGTCATGGAACACTACATCAAAAATTAATGATGTAATGTATGGTGATTAACATAACATAATAATAAAAAAATAATAAAATGACAAAAAAATTTAAAAAAAATAGGGTTGGGAGGCCACAAGGGAGGAGAAATTTATGCATGTCCCCATAGGAGGAAATGTGAACTTTCTGCCAGCCACAAATCCTCAACCTGGACTTAACTTCCTCTTCACCATGACACCTGAATCACCGGCATTCTTCACTTCCAAAGAAGCCAATGCAGTTTAACAAATTTAATCCCTCATTTGCATTAACCGGACCAATCCCAGTTAACCTAGTTTCAATCCCTGTTTTGCATAAAGGACCTAAAAATGAATTGCACTTACGAACTTCTGTGTTTATAACTCTGCCCCCTCATTGTCTTCCCCAGAGCACATTCAGGTTTCTACCTGAATCTGTGTCTCCTGAATTGCTACTCTAATTGCCCAAATAAATGCCTGTTTGCTTAAGTTTTCAGTGAATTCTTTCTTGGTGGACAACCTCCAGGTGGTTTTGAGTCTAACCTCCTTGGAGTTCACTGAACTTCTTGGCACTGGGTCTTTATAATTTTCATCAGGTTTGAGTATTTTCCAGCCACTATTTCTTCATGTATTTTCCTGCCTTCTAATCTCCTTTTCTGGGACTCCAAATAAATTGATATTTTCCACAGGTTACTGAGGCTCTGTTGATTTTTTTCAGCCTTTTTTCTCTGAGTTTCAGTTGGATAGACTCTATTTTTTATATACTAAAGTTCACTGATGTTTTTATTTTATAGTATCTAATCTGCTATTAATCTCATCCAGTAAATGTATTAGGTATTGTATTATTCTGCTCCAGAAATTCTATTTGGTTCTTTTTTATAGTTTATAATTCTCTTATTATTTTCATGTTTTCATTATACCTTTAAGCGTATTAATAATAGTTGTTTTAAAGTTTTTTACTGCTTTAGTATCTTTTATTGGATGTTGGTCATTGTTAATTTTACATTCTTGAATACTAGATTTGTTTCAGCTTTTAAATAGTGTTAGACATTGTTCTGCCAGGCAGTTAATTTGCTTGTAATAATGTTGATCTTTTCAAAGATTTCTTTTTCATCTTTGTTATGAAAAGTCTAGCCTATGTTAGGGACAGTTTTGCCATACTTCTAAATTATGACCTTTCTGGGGTTTCTCTGGAAATGTCCTAGGTTTTAAATGAGGACTTTCTACTCTAGCTGGTCAGAATTTTAACATCTCCCAGCCCTGTGTGCACTATGGGAATTCTCAGTTAATAACTACCCAATTATCTTTTCCTGGCCTCACTGGTTTCTACCTATAAATCTCTGGATTTGTATTCAGCATCAGACCCAAGGGACTCATATGCAGATTTTTGGAACTCTTTCTCTGCATAGCTTTCTCCTTTCCTGTACTCCGTCCTGCAGATGGCAGCTATCTCATCCCTTCTCCACACTGTGATCTCAGTCTCCTGAAATCAGAGGGATCATTCTGTTCATCCTAGGATTCCCATCCCTTTTCCTCTGGCAGGAAACCAAAGTGATTTTAGGACTCACCTTATTTGTTTCCCTTCTTGGGGATCAGAGTTCTGGGATGCCTATTATCCAGTGTTTTTAAAAATTGTTATTCCAGGGGTGCCTGGGTGGCTCAGTCGGTTAAGCATCTGCCTTCAGCTCAGATCACGATCCCAGGGTCCTGGGATTGAGCACCACATGGGGCTCCCTGCTCAGTGGGAAGCCTGCTTCTCCCTCTCCTCCCTGCTCATGGTCACTCTCACTCTCTCTCTCAAATAAAATAAAAAAATCTTTAAAAAATGTTATTCCATATTTTTTTCCAGTTTTCTACTTGTTTAAAGTTAGAGGGCTCAGCTGGTCCCAACTTCTCCATCAAGTCCAGATGTCAAAAGCCATCTCATTTTCTTTTTATACTGCAAAAAGTAGAGCTTCCAACCATCAACAGCCTCAAAAGAAACTTCTTACAAAAGGTGTACAAGAATTGTATCTCTAGCACATGAATTTCAGGAACTGATGCTATACAATCATGAGACAATTAATCTTTCAGAGAAAGTTCAGGAGAAGAGCAGCTATTTTGGAGTTCTTTGCTGCCAGCAGGGAATCACAAATGATTGATTTTTTTTTTCCTGCCTGTAACTATTTTTGGCTTAGGTCACTGAATCCAGGCCCTTTTTTGTCAGAACTTTTTCTTCAGCTAGTGGAGCAGTATATTCCACAGTTTGCCAGTTGGGGTAAGTTGCTGACAGGTACTGTCATTTAGTTTGCAACTTTGGTGATGGCACAGGAAAAAAATCCCTCATCTAGGTTAACCAGATGGAATTCCCAAAGTCAGGAGAAACAGAGAAGACATAATGAACTGAAGATGAATTTATTCCCTCATTGTTTCTGTCTTAGTGAAGAAATGCCATAGGAGGTGTTGGCAGAAGTTTGACATAAAAGAGTGGAGTATAATCATTTCCTTCTCTTGGCATAGGGTACAGCAACTGGCTGCTCTTGGAAAAGGGAGAGAAGTTTCAGGGAAAAGCAACAAAAATAATCAGGGAATAAAAGCAAACAAACAAAAAAAGAATCCGTGGGGGGAAAAAAGGTTTATGAACTGGCATTGCTTATACTATGAAAAACACTAAGATGTCTTCACATACAGATTAGTTTGCATTTATGGAACACATTAAAACCCATTCACAAAATACTGCCAGATTATCTGATGTTATCTTCATAATAACCTGTGAGTGCAGGGTCTTATTTCTATTTTATAGAGACATAGACTAAGGAGCAGAATTTAAGGAATTTGACTCAACTCACAAAGCCAGTTGATAACAGAGACAAAACCAAACAAATAAATAAACAAAAACAATGACAACAATAACAAAACATGACTGTTCCAGTTCATTCAACAAGAGTATTTTGGCTAGTTGTTCTTCAACTCCATAAAGGATGCCCCAAGGGAAATTAATTTTAATAAACAAAATCAGAAGCACAACATCACAACAGACTCCAGAGTTTCCTGGCATTTTCTGGACTTCCAGGTAAAGTTGGAAGACTGAATATACATACCAACTTCTACTACCTATCAAAAATCCACTAAAATAGTAAAGGGATTTTTTTTTAAAGGCACAAATCCACAAAAACACGGATACATGAGATGAAACAAAAACAAATTTTGGGAGAATATAAAGCAAAAGGAAAAAAAAGAAATGACTTAGGAGGCTTAAGAAAATTGAATCCTCAGCTATGGCAAAAGAAGCAGAAATTGTATCAGATATTTCTGAAAATGTGGGTAAAGGAATAAGGGCTTTAAAAATGTAAATTATGGGGGCACCTGGATAGCTCAATCAGTTAAGCCTCAGACTCTTGATTTCGGCTCAGGTCATGATTTCAGGGTTGTAAGATCCAGCTCCACTTCCAGCTTTGCACTTGGTCATAGAGATTCTCTCTCTCCCTCTCCCTCCACCCTCCCCCATGAGGGCTCTCTCTCTCTCTCAAGAAATAAAGAAGAAAAAAGGAAATTATCTGAACGTCTTGTAGGTCTCAAATCCCCAACCCACTGAGAATAGTCAGAAAACTAGCAATGCTCTGTTCCAACAAAAGACTGGAGATCTTGTCTTTAAAGAATGGAAGATAGAAATTAAAAAAAAAAAAAGTAACTTAGAGGCGCCTCCCTTCTGGACTGAAGTCACTGAGAACAGCTGACCTCAAGGGACACTTAACTAAAAGTAGAGGATATCTCTACCCCACTGGGCTCACATGTTGCTCTCAGCCAGCTTTCACCCTCCAGGAAGGGGACTGAAGACTCTTTTCTGCAGGATCTCCCCAGCCCTGGAGGATATAAGCATCAAAATTTCCCCATTCAAAAGGCCTAGTCAGAGCAACTTGCAAGGGAGTGCAGTTGACAAGCCATACTCATGTTTTCATATTTTCAATTAGCTTTTTAGTTCCCTCTTAAAACTAAGCAGAAAGCCACAGAAAAACACACTTGTAAGGAAAGCTTCTTCCAATATGTGTTTTTTCTACCACCACCAAGCAATTCTCCAATTCTCAGGAAATGCTGACTGGGTATCCTACAATTTAACTCAATTTTGACACTATCCACCTGGAGATAGCATCAGATCCCACAGGTTAATGACTCACTCCTAGAAGACTGTCCCCCTCCACTTCAGACTCTTATCACAAGTCAAAGTTTTCACCTTCTGACCCACTGGCTATAAATCAGAAATTCCCACAGCTCCCTCCTTGGAGTCAATTTGTAAAAGCTGCTCACAGAACTCAGAAAAACATTTGCTTATATTTACCAGCTTCTTATAAAGGATATTATTAAGGATACAGATGAACAACCAGATGGAGAAGTACATAGGGTGAAGTCCAGAAGAGTCCCTAGAGCAAGTTTCTGTCCCTATGGAACACCAACTAGTTGGTGAACTATGAGTTCACCAACCTAGAATCTCATCAAATCTTATTGTTCAAAAGGTTTTATACAGTTTAATCTGCAGCCTTCCTCAACCCTCTGCCCCAGAGGTCGGTTGGTGGGGCTGAGAGTTCCATCCCTTTAATTACTTGGTCTTTCTGGTGACCAACCCATCCTGATATTGACTAGGGGCACCATCCTAAGTCATTTCATTAAAGCTCCGATGTGCCTAAAAGGGGCTCTTTGTGAAGGACAAATGACACTCCTATCACTCAGGAATTTCCAAAGGTTTAAGGAGCTTTGTTCCAGAAACTAGGAAAAAGACCAAATATATTTCTTTGTTTTGTTTTAAGATTTTATTTATTTGTCAGAGAGAGAGAGCGCGCGCGCACGAGTGGCGGAGGGAGAGGGAGAAGCAGACTCCCCGCAGAGCAAGGAACCTGATGTGGGGCTCGATCCCAGGACCCTGGGATCATGACCTGAGCCGAAGGCAGACGTCTAACCAACTGAACCACCAGGCATCCCAGACCAAATATATTTCTTATACCACACTTCTAAACTAGAGATGTAGGAGGTGGGGAGAAAAGGGAGAGGAAGGAATAAAAGAGTGAGACTATGTGGAGGAAGAATCACCCAGTCCGGACCAAAACAAAAAAACAAAACAAAACAAAACAAAAACTATCAGACAATTTTCAATCACTGGGGACAAAGAGAATATAACTCAATCTACCAGAAAGGAAAAATGGGATTCATAGTGGCTTAACCTTAATACTATAAGCTAGTTGACAATGGTAAATCCTTCTTTAAAATTCTGAAAGAAAATTAGTTTCAACCTAGAATTCATTACCAAGCCAAACTACCATTTAAAAATAAAGGAAAAGATATTTTTCCAAACATGAAAAAATTTCAAAAAAAATTATCTTCTATGAGAATTAAATAGGAAAGACAAGAAAAATCAGAAACAGGCTACAAAAGACAAAAAGGGAAAAGGCATCTCAGGATGATCATGAAAGAAGGTCCCAAGAAGGTGATCAAACATATGCCAGACAGAGAAGAAGTCAATTCAGAAAGGTACAGTTAGGAACAGTACAAGAAAGACTTCTTCAGGAAGACAAAACAGAAATCTGAATGTGAATGAATGTATTCAGAGGCATTCTAGACAGCTGTCAAAGGCTGGATTAATAACAGGTACATAAAAAATTAAGCAAATAAACAAAAGGAGACAAATATTAAAATTGTTTAGTAAAGGAAAGGTAATGATATATCTATACAAGGCTCAGCTGTGATTAGGGAATACAGTCCTAATGTAAGAATAATAAGTATATTAAACCAAAATTAGATCATCGCTGCATTGAGAGTATGAGAGACAAAAAGGTTGCCTGTTTTTAGTGGGGCAAAGGGAGGAAAGGATTATATCCTTGGTTTTCAAAGAGAAATCAATAGCTTGGAAAAATGAAAATGTATCAATGAAACCATGTTATTTAAAGACACTGGAATAAATGTGGAACCAGGTAAGTTGTATATCTTGTTTTGCTGGGAAATACTGAGCCTACTAACTCCACATAATGTCAAAAAGGCAACACAGCACAATTTTGAAAGATATATTTGAGATGTGAACAAATCTGGATTCTAGGACTGACTCCACCATTTATTAGTTGTGATATCATGGGCAGGTTCCTTAACATGTTCAAGTTACAGTTTCCTCATTTATAAAATGAAAGTGAAAATAATAACAATAATAAAGAAATATATTAAATATTATTATATCTAAAGCATTATCAGACACATATTTGGTACTCAATATACATTCATTTAATTACTATTAGTGAAGAAATAGTTCATGTAATATGTTTAGCCTGATATACAATAAACACTTAATAAAAATTAGTTTTGTGTTTACTAGCTGGTCTGTTTATAAGCATGTTCTAAATATAAGCTCTACCCCTTCTCATCAAATTGGTGAGCGAGAATTAGTTATTACACTGACTTTTCTGGAGGCATAGGCATATTTAACTTCTGACTTTCTTGGCCAACCTTTCATAATAATCACTATATTCTATTAATTCTACCTTTATATTATCTTCCACAGTATCTCCTTCCTCTTCTGTCTACCCTTATTTTCTCTTATTTGTCTTTGGCAAAAGTTTCCTAAGTGGTTTCACTGCCTCAAATCTCTTCTCAACTATATCTTCTGCTTTGCTGCTAGAGTTACTTTTCTAAAGATATAAATCTAATCATGTCACTTCCACGCTAATACTTTCTAGAGTCCCTCATTTCTTGTGGTAGGGCACACGAGCTCTTCGTAGCATGCCCACTAGGCCACTATACAATCTCATCCAAACTCACCTTAGTTTTGTCTCCTGATACAGCCTAACCCTTCTCTTCCCAACTAGCTTTCCTCCCCTAATTGCTCAAGCACATTCTTTTCACAGTTCCTGCAATGCCATCCTCTTTCTCAAATCTGGGGCTTTGGACGTACTGTTCTCTCTGCCTGGGAAGCTTTCCCTTCTTTCCCTTTTCAACCTGGCAAACATTTTAAATTAATTGCTCTTTGGTCTCCCTAGCTATACTCTCGATTCCTTGAAGTTTGCCCTGTCTTACTTCTATGTGGCCCACCATTAGGTGCTAAGTAATTGCTTGTTGACTAAAGAAGAGACAAAGCCCTATAATGATTATTCACCCACCTTAGTTAGGGCTTTTGCTTACCATTAAGTTGCTTATCAGTAAGGGGGTTGATTATGCCATGTTACAAAAATTTTTAAACAAGTCAGTCAGATTTCCAGTTTTCCTTATATAATCTTCAATACTTAAGTTGTTTAAGTACAGAGAAGTCTAATATACTTCCCATTCTTTAAATGAAGGCAACTTCCACTCTACCTTATTTCTATCCCCTCTAAAAAACAAAATCAATTGGTATGAACATGCCCATTTTAACAAACACAATACCTGCATTTTAGGTGAGTGTTTACTTTCTTTTAAATTGGCTCAATTCCCTCTACCTCACTCCCTGGGAAACCCATGTTAACAACCAGTATGTTTGCATCTATAACTATATATCTCTATCTCTCTAAATATTGAGATATGTAAGTATACACACATAGGACACACCTATGTGTATATACAACAATCCTCTTTTCTACATCTTCCTTTTCTGACTCAGTGGAATCTATGGAAAGTCCTCTAAGTATATTAATTCATGTTGCATTGGCTGCATAATAATCCACTGTACACTTAGATTTTTAGGAAAGCTTTACCATCCTTTCATTTAAGCAATCTTCTGGCCTGTCTTCTAGTTCGGGCTGCTATAAAAGAATACCACAGCCTGGGTGGCTTATAAAACACAGAAATTTATTTCTCACCGTTCTGGGGGCTATTAAGTCTAAGATCAAGGTGCCAGTAGCTTTTTTTTTTTCCTGGTGAGAGCCCCTTCCTGTTTCATTGACAACAGTCTTTTTGTTGTCTTCACATGGTGAAAGGGGAGGGAAGGGTTTCTCTGGAGTCTCTTTTATCAAAGCACTAATCCATTCATGATGGCTTTGCCCACTTGAACCTAATCACTTCCCAAAGGCCCCACCCCAAATACTATCACATTGGTGACCAGGTTTCAACATCTGAATTTGGGGGGTCACAAACATTCACTCTATAGCATGGCCAGTGAGAATGAAGCATGGAGAACCTTCCTTACCAACCAAATAAAAGGAAATCTGTAATTTAAAATGGTTGGCAATTTCAGATTTCTATCAGAATCAAGAAGATGTAAACAAACAAAATCTTAGCTGAATATAATCAACTATGAAAGTTGGGTTAATGATTTATATACATATGTTGCTAGAAACATTTTCAAACTGTCTCAGGAATTTGCATTTGATTCATTTATATTCACTACAACAAAAACAGTACTGCAATTTATAAGGTACCTCCAGGCATTTCATTTGTTAAACTGATTTACAGTAAATTGGCTTATTCCAGCATAATAAAGAATAGTCTTTGCTATATGCCACTAAAATAAATTAATCAAGCAATTTAAAATTGAATTTTCACGCCACAATCTTGTTTTGCTTTCTCACATATCTAAAATAATAGCATCTATCATCATTTAAAACCAATAATATGATTTGTGCTTTGCAGAAACCAACAAATTAAAAACCAAAACTTTGCATTAGTAGCAAGAGAAACAGCCAACAATGTTTGAGAAATGAGTAGGATTTTTCCTTCAGCGTTACTATAGCACTTGAAATCTGGGAGCAAATGGAGCCTAGTACAATTTTGTGACTGGTTTAAAAGCTGTAACACTTCAGGACAATGCAAATAAATTCTCACATTAAAAAGACATTAAATCGCTCAGCAATTTAGAAGAAAAGGCATACAACTGCTCTTGAATTTTAAAATATATTTCTCTGAAAAATTACCTCTGAGTTGGAGGAGACCCTGAGGCTATTGTGATGTACCCCTTCATGTGTGCTGTAAGTGATGGTAGCCTTCCCCAGGCTTTCCAGGGTTGAGAAAGACAGCACTCCTGTTGTTCAAAATATTTAAAGTGAGTGATTAATCATGAGCTCTGTCATAGGCATATGAAGCAATGAAGATGGAAACACTGAAAAACCAAGTGGCTTTGTGGAGGAGGTGTAATCAACCCTCGATTAATTCTGCTAATGGAAAGAAGTGTTGTGGATAACACAAACATCATTAAATGCCAAATGACTACCAGCCTGAGTTTGTCCCAAAAATATAAGTTGAAATTTTAAGATATGAAACACATCTTTCTCCCATGGAACTGTTACCCATGGGGATGGATCTAAAATTTAATACAAACATTACCTTCGAAAGAATAATGCTTGCAGTGTTAAAGAAGTTAGAGTAACAACATTTGACAGAGGGAAATACATTCCAGATACCTCGCTTCTAGAATAAGCATAGTTTTCTATATATTGCCCCAATGCGTATATTCCCTAGCCTTAACATAGAAGGACTAAAAATATAAAGATGAAAACTGTTGGAAAATAAAAATCCTGCTGAAGTTTCCAAAAGTCAGGGAGGATAGCTTGGTCTGATAAACACAGAGCTAAGTAATCCAAGGTTATTAAAGATTTTTCTTTTACACGTATACAAACAGGGCTACACTGCATATACACTCAACACAGGGAGAACAGGCCTCTATTCACCAGCCATTTTTATCCAGCCTTGCAGAATGAAATGTTCATTCAAGCTTTCAACAAATAACATGCAGCAGGCATTATGTCCCAGGCAGTGTTCTAGATATGGAGGATGGATGGGTCAACAAAATAAACCTTGTCACTGCCCTCATGGACTAAAGCACCCAACAACTCTTACCATATAAATTCACAATAAATATAACTATTCTTCTCCTTTCCCCTCAGCTTCTCTTAGCTTGTTTACTCTTCTGCTAAATGGGAATAATGATATATACCTTAGAGCATTAGTAAGATTAAGAGTTCTAATAAAATTCCAAAAAATGTTGATTGATTCTGAAATCTCCCTGGGCTGAGCAGCCAGCTGCTAAAATATCAATTTATATTAAAAACGAGGGTGAGGTATAAGCATTTAGGGCAACATGCTAGCTGTCATTTCCTCTACAATGGGAAGTGCAAATAAGAAAAGAAATCAAATCTAGTATAAAATCCATGGGGACAGATAGGATTTTAGGAGTTTAACTAATGGTTGTCAATATTTAAGAACATGAAAGAAGTGAAGTGAAAGGGCATCAGATTCCCAAGGAGATTGTTCTAAGTTTAGTGCCAACACAGAAGAATCCACAAAAGTTTGCGAAAATGTCAAAGAAACAAAAAATTAAAAATGATACTTGATGACACCAAGTGAACTTTGAGATTTGGGAAAGAATGCAGGAAAATGCCCAGTCAGTGAATCAGAGATTATTCTCAAATATTTTTACTGGATCCCTTATTATTCATATTTATTGGTAGGTTTTTATCACTGTGGAAATAAGAATCACAAGGTTTTGACAACCTACACACAAACATCCAAGCCTCTAGAATTCTACGTGGAGGATTTTGTTATTTCTTATTTGGGACCATGTATATGGAAAATGAATTGTCCAGATTTCCACCACTTGTCTTTCTGAGCATACAAATCAGTTATATTCTCACTGATCTAGTACCCAGTTGAAATAAACACATATATAGTTGTTACGTACATGTGTAAAAAAACACAGGTGAGGACAAGAAAAGATTTCTTTAGCCTCCTCTTTGTATACATGAATTAAAGTCCAACTGGAGGGCACCTGGGTGGCTCAGATGGTTAAGCATCTGCCTTCGGCTCAGGTCATGATCCCAGAGTCCTGGGATCGAGTCCCACATCGGGCTCCTTGCTCCTTGGGAGCTGGCTTCTCCCTCTGCCTTTCTCTCTCTCTCTGTCTCTCATGAATAAATAAATAAAACCTTAAATAAATAAATAAATAAATAAATAAATAAAGCCCAACTGGAAAAAGGAACATATACCAAAAGCCAGAAATATTCTGAAAAAGAAAATGAGAAAGTTTAAGCTCACCCTGATAATTAGACATGGTAAAAAGCTAAATTAGTTTGGGACTGAAGAAAAAACATAAACATCAATAGAATGTAAGAGAGAATTCAAAATTGGATGTGAATCCATTTGATAAATAAGTATTTCAAATAAATCATCAAAAAGAACAGATTATTCAATAAATCACATCGAGGCAACTAGATAACCAATTAAGAAAATGAAAGAAGATAAAACCAGAGAGGGAGACAAACCAAGAGACTCTTAATCTCAGGAAACAAACTGAGGGTTGCTGGAAGAGAGGGAGGTGGGGGGATGGGGTGGCTGGGTGATAGACACTGGGGAGGGTATGTGTTGTGTGAGCCCTGTGTACTGTGTAAGACTGATGAATCACAGACCTGTACCTCTGAAACAAATACATTATATGTTAATAAAAAAAAGAACAAAAAAGAAAAGAAAGTCAGATCCCTATCTAATTTGTAGCAATTAAATAATTTCCAGAAAGATCTAAGATTTAAACACTTAAAAAAATAAATCCATGTGGTCCCAATAGTTTATTTTTGCTTTTGTTTCCCTTGTCTGAGGAGACATACCTAGAAAAATGTTGGTATGGCTGATGTCAGAGAAATTACTGTGGGTGCTCTCTTCTAGGATTTTTATGGTTTCAAGGTCTCACATTTAGGTCCTTAATCCATTTTGAGCTTATTTTTTATGTATGGTGTAAGAAGGTGGTCCAGATTCATTCTTTTGCATGGAGCTCCAGTTTTCCAAAAACCATTTGTTGAAGAGATGGTCTTTTTCCCACTGCATATTCTTTCCTGCTCTGTCAAAGGTTAACTGACCATATAATTGTAGGTTTATGTCTGGGCTGCCTATTCTGTTCTATTGATCTATGTGTCTATTTTTGTGTCAGTACCATACTGTTTTGATTACTATAGCTTTGTAATATAACTTAAGTCTGGAACTGTGATACCTCCGATTTTGTTTTTCTTTTTCAATATTGCTTTGGCTATTCAGGGTCTTCTGTGGTTCCATACAAATTTTAGGATTATTTATTCTAGTTCTGTAAAAAATGCTGTTGGTATTTTGATAGGGATTGCATGAATAAATCTATAGATTGCTTCAGGTAGTATAGACATTTTAACAACATTTGTTCTTCCAATCCATGAGTATGCAATGTCTTTCCATTTGTTTGTGTTGTCTTCAATTTCTTTCATCAATGTTGGGGGTTTTTTTTCAATATTTCATTTATTTATTTAGACAGAGAGCATGAGCAGAGGGAGGGGCAGAGGGAGAGAGAGAATCTCAAGAGATTCTGCACCCAGCACAGAGCCCGAAGGGGGGGCTCAAGCTCACAACCCTGAGATCCCGACCTGAGCCAAAATCAAGTCTGACAATTAATATACTGAGCTACCCAGGTGCCCCTCATCAGTGTTTTATAGTTTTCAGAGTACAGGTCTTTCAAAGTACAACTTTTTCAAAATAAAAAGCTTCTACACAGCAAAGGAAACAACCAAAAAATAAAAGACAACCCACTGAGTGGGAGAAGATATCTGCAAATGACATATTCAATAAAGGGTTAGTATCCAAACTATATAAAAAACTGATACAACTCACACCAAATAAACAAATGACCCAACTAAAAAATGGGCAGAAGACACAAACAGACATTTCTCCAAAGAAGACATATAGATGGTCAACAGATATATGAAAAGATGCTCAACATCGGTCATAAGGGAAATGCTAATCAAAACTGCACTGAGATATCACCTCACACCTGTCAAGAAAGCTAAAATCAAAAACACAAGAAACAACAAGTGTTGGTGTCTTGGCATTTGCAACAATGGACAGATCTAGTGAGTATAATCCTAAGAGAAATAAGCCAGTCAGAGAAAAACAAATACCATATGATTTCACTTATATGTGGAATGTAAGAAACAAAACAAACAAAACGGGGGGAAAAGACACAAACCAAAAAACAGACTCTTAACTATAGAAAACACATGGTTATCAGAAGGGAGTTGGTGGGGCCGGGGGGCGGGGGGGGGAGGCGGGCGTTGAAATAGGTGAAGGGGATTAAGAGTACCCTTACCTTGATGTAATCAAGATTACCCCCGAGTAACATTTGGAACGTTGAATCACTATATTATGCACCTGAAACTAATATAGTATGTAGGTTAACTACACTGGAATTAAAATAAAAAATATAAAAATATATAAATAAACCCCTGAGGGTTCTAGAAGAAAGAATCAATAAATGCATTCAAAATCTTAGACTGGAAAAGACCTTTCTAAGCAAGATACAATTTAGAAGTCATATGACAACATCAAAAAATATTCATTAAAAAAATAATATTCAAAAAAATAAAAAATAATACTCAAGACTGAGGGAAATATTTATAATACATATGTGAAAGGAGTAATTTCTTTTTTTTTTTTTTTTTTTTTATATGACAGAGATAGACACAGCGAGAGAGGGAACACAAGCAGGGGGAGTGGAGGAGGGAGAAGCAGGCTTCCTGCGGAGCAGGGAGCCCGATGCGGGGCTCGATCCCAGGACCCTGGGATCATGACCTAAGCCGAAGGCAGACGCTTAACCATCTGAGCCACCTAGGCGCCCCAGGAGTAATTTCTTTAACATAGAAGTTACATGAATCAAGTTTAAGACAATCTAATAAAAATAAGCAAAGGATATGAACATACAATTTTTTAAAAATAAAAACAAATGGTCAGTAGGCATGGAAAAATTCATAAGTCATAATTCAAGAAATGCAAACCAAAACTAGATGTTATTTCTACCTAGAAGATGAGCAAAAATTTTTAAAGTTTAACCATGACCAACGCTGACACTGTTGGTAGAAGTGTAAATTTATGCAACATTTTGAAGGCAATTTGAAAACACCTAAAATTTAAAGTGTATGTAAGCTTGGACCTAGTGAGCCATTGGAATTTATCTACAGCCATGCTTGCAAGTTAACCAAGATGGATGTATAGGGTTTTTACTGTAGCTGAAAATGGAAACACATGTTTCAGCATTATAGTTCTTACTAAATAAAATACGACAGACCCAGACTATGAAATACCATACAGCCCATAATACAAGGATGGAGATCTATATTAGCTGTTAATGGAAAGATTGCTAAGCCATATCGTTGAGTTACAAAAGCAAGTGCAGAATAATGTATAAAGCATGATCCCTTTTTGTGATAAAAAATAGAAAAATTTCTATATGCTGGTGAATGCATAACTTCTTCTCTGGAAGTAAGGATGAAAAACTACTAATAATAGTACCTGTGGACAAATGACTGGAAGTCATTTAGAATCTTTCTATACTATCTGGGCTTACTGTAAGCAGGTCAAACCTCATTTTTTATGTCAGAGCATTATGGGCAATTTCCTAAAATATATTTCACCATAACTTTAAAAATAAACAATGTTATTTAACATTAAGATATGTCAGTTATTTGGAACTCAATAAATCATCCACCTAGCAGGATAAGGCTAAGAAACCTCTATCTAGTCATACATGTGGCTGCGTGTTCCCAGTTCCTATTTTCAGCTGACCATGAGGAAAAAAGGAACATAGATAGGACTTTTTTTTGGTAATAAGGAAAATGGTAATATATACCCACACTTTAATTAAGATACATGAAAATACAATCATATACCTATGAGTTTGCCTATAGAATTTCCTTAATAAAAAATTCTACTGAGATCTAAGGAAGTCCTAAATCTAGAGTCCAGAAAGGTCTCTGCACAAAGGCAGTTGTGTGAGTTATGCTTAGGCTAAAAAACTGGCCCACTATAATAGCAAGAGTGAGTGAACAGTAAGTATTTAAAGTCTGAGTGGAGCAAAAAATTAAAAAATAAAATGGCATTTTCTTTAACAAATGAATTGCAACAAGGAAAATAAAGATGGAGGGGAAACCAATAGATTAAAAGAGACTTACATGATATATTCACTGCAATAGACTAATAAAAAATTGCCCTCTTCTTTACCCACCCTATGCAATTTAACTTTGTAGTCCTTTCCAATCTGACACTGTGACTTGGCAATGTTACTTGCTTTGGCCAAAAGAATGAGATAGAAATGATGGTATGCCACATCTAAGCCCAAACTTCAAGAGACTTGCATGCTACTGTTTGTCTCACTCCTTTGCCATTGCTATGGGAACATGCCTGGGATAACTTACTGGATGGTGACAGCATATGGATTAGGGCCAAATCATCCAAATCACCCCAGGTAGGGCCGGTCCACATAGCCAACACCCAGCCAAACCCAGATATGCAAATGAGCCCAGACAAGATCAACAGAGTTGCCAAACTGACATAGATGCATTGTGTTAAAAATAAACAGACCCCAAATGGAGTCACTTTTGCTAAGCTCCACCAGGACTTAATACCTGACTTACCTGAAGTTTCCGCCTCCCCCAGTTGTGGAATTTTAAACCAGTCAGTCTGAAATTCTTAATCAGCACTAATGAGGTAATATGCATGATAAGATCCCCGGCCTTCTCCTAAGGGAAGGTAACCTTGCCTGAAATATTCCACTCTTCTAACTTTCTCGTCCTATCCTCCTTCTGCCTATAAAAACCTTCCATTTTGTACAATTCAGATCTTCTCTTTGCTAGATGAGATGCTGCCTGATTACTGAATCGAATAAAACCAATTAGATCTTTACATTTACTCAGTTGCAATTTGTTTTTTTAACAATTAGCAATAACTTCTTGTTTGTTTTTACCTCAAAGTATTGTGGGTTTTGTTATAAAGCACTACTGAAGAAAAAACAAAATAAAATAAAACAAAGCACTACTGAAGTAATAAATGATACATCCACCAAATTGCAATATAGAGATCTCACGTTTTGATTTGAACAAACTGTTAAAATAAACCTGAGTCAACTGAGAAACCTCAAACAGTGACTGGGTATTTGCTGACATTACGGAAATATTCCCTTTTTTTCCTCCCATGCTGACATTACTGAGTTGCAACTCACTTTTTTGCAGTATGATAATAGTATTGTAACTATATATCTTAAGAGTCCTAATCTCTTAAACATACATACTAAAATGATATGATGCCTTGGATTTGCTTGAAAATAATTTGTGGACCGGGTGATGATAAGGATGGGGAAATGATGTCTCCTAAGTTGATAATCATCAAAGATGGGTGATGGCTATTTGGGACTTAATACCATTTTCTCTACTTTGATGTGTCTGCAATTTTCCATAATTGAGAAGACATGCAAAAACAGACTTGCACCAAAAGCAAACAACCAATACAA
The DNA here is from genome assembly GCF_002201575.2 of Neomonachus schauinslandi. Lineage (NCBI taxonomy): Eukaryota > Metazoa > Chordata > Mammalia > Carnivora > Phocidae > Neomonachus > Neomonachus schauinslandi. Next base: position 29,239,296 of record NC_058413.1, on the reverse strand, counting down.
CAGTACATCAGGAGAAAAAATATATAGGTTAGTTGAAATCAAACTGGTTTGCATTAAATATACCATTTATTCATTTTATTTTTTTTAAGATTTTATTTATTTATTTGACAGAGAGACACAGCGAGAGAGGGAACACAAGCAGGGGGAGTGGGAGAGGGAGAAGCAGGCTTCCCGTGGAGCAGGGAGCCTCATGTGGGGCTCAATCCCAGGACCCTGGGATCATGACCTGAGCCAAAGGCAGACGCTTAACAACTGAGCCACCCAGGCGCCCCTCTAAAAAAAATATATGTGTGCCTAGTATTTGTCAAGTACTGAAATATAAGAATGAACAATACAGACAAAATACTTGCTCATAAACGAACTTACATTCTAATGGGGAAACAGATAATAAATAAATAAGTAAATACATTATACATCAGACAGTGATCAGTGCTATGAAGAAAAATAAAGTGGGGAAGTGGTATTGGGGATGCGAGGAGTCAGGAGAAAGGAGTTTTCAGTTTTAAAGAGCGTGGCAAAGAAGGGGCTGGCCAAAAATGTAGCACTTGAGTAAAGATGAGAGGGAAAGTAAATGCCTGGTAATTTACAAAATAGAAGGATAATAAATTTCCCATACACTTAGAAACACAAGCATTGGCCTCTCATAGGCTGCAATGCACCCTTCAAAGATTTTCATACTTCAGTCTGGGCAATAGGGATCTTTTATTTTATTTTATTTTATTTTATTATTTTTTTTTTTCGCTTGCTTCATTCTCTTACTGGCCATATTTCAAATATTTTAAATTCCTCAGGAAACCTTGTTGTAGCTCTTTATGTTCTATATTCATTTATAAAGATATTTGAATAACCTTAATAAGTTGCATTTTATAGAGAATGCAAACCTAAACATGGAACTGCACACTCTGTCTATATCAAGAATGTAATTAGTATCCTTCATTTCAATTGCTACTACACAAGACCAAATTACTGTCCATACTGAATTACTGTAACAGCCTCCCAACAAGACACCCTGCTTCCACCCTTTCCTAGAGTCTATTCCCAAAACAAGGGACAGAATGAACTCTCTTAAAAAAAATATTTATTTATTTATTTTAGAGCGATAGAGAGCATGAGCAGGGGGAGGGGCAGAGGGAGGAGAGAGAGAATCCCAAGCAGATTCCTCACTTGGCGCGAGCCCAACACAGGGTTCAATCTCACGACCCTGATATCATGACCGGAGCTGAAATCAAGAGTGACATGCTTAACCAGCTGAGCCACCCAGACACCCCCAGAATGAACTTTCTAAAATATAAGTCAGTTTCATCACTCTTCTTTTCAAAACTTTCTAATACCTCCCAATTTTAGAGAAACATTCAGAGTCCTGACGACGTCCTAAGAGGCACTACTAACACTGTATCCCCCATCATTCACCTCTAGCCAGTTCCTACTACCTTATCCTCACTCACTCTATTCTAGATGCAGGGACATCCCTCACATTCCTCACTCATCCCAGACATGCCTCCAACTTGGGTATTTTGTACCTCTCCCTGGAGAACTTTTCACCAGATAGCCATATGGTTAACTCCCTCTTCAAGTTTTTGCTCAAATAATATCTTCTCAGTAAAACAGTACCCTTTCTCCTCTTCTACAAACTTGACCTTGGGTTAACATTTTCCCACTGTTCCCTTGAAATCTGATAAAGGTGTAAGAAGAGCTGTGCTACTAAGCAACTGTTCTTATGGTAAAAACAACTCCTGATTGGTAAATAGCATCTGGATTGAAAGTTATGTATATGAACTATAAATTCCTGTTTGGAATCTATGGCTTCTGATGTCCCTGAAAGGGTTAACTTTTGTAAGTAAGCATACCTCTTGAAGGAACATGTTCTCATTCTCTCTCATGTAACATGTGAGATACCAGGTCATATTTGGAACTCAAGGCTTCTAAGCCAGAGTGAATATTGTACTTACCCAATTAAATCTCCCCTCCTCATACCTGAGCTAAAACTTGGGTCGGGGTGCAAAAAGACTGGCTCCTGGATGACCATACAGATTGTTTCAAGAACTACTCCCACTGAAGAGAATACATTTGACTTCTTTGCTGGCATGCTATTTTTCCTGACCAATATCTCCACAAAAGAAGCTTCTTTTAAGCCTGGCCGATGGTAGTTTAGTTGAACCTAAAGCTTCCAAGTGGTAATCACACCCAGAGCTGAAGAGTAAACAGGCTGGAAATCAACCATGAAGCAGACAGACAGGAATGTGGGAGAACTAAAAAGGCCCTGAGAGAGATATATGGGCATGTGGACAGCCCAGAAATGAAACCCTAAAGCTCAGGAGCTAAAGTCTGCAGGCACTAAAAGGAGCAACTGTGAGTAAGCTCATCTGCACAGCTACCCTCCTGTTACCCAACCACATCTAGGGTGTCTGCATTCTGCTTCCTGGCCTTTGGAGCAAACTTTTAAACTCCCTACTACTGCTTCCTGCACCTGCTGGTGGAATTGAAAATTGTCTGCACCTGGCTGGAGTGGAGGCCATAGCCAATCAGCAGCAATTCCTGGGCACATCCTGAAAAAATATAGTGGCTGAGTCAGCCTTAAACCAAGCCAGAGCACGTCATACCAATGCAACTCTAGCAACAGGTGGATCATGTTAGAAACTGTGGCTCTAGGTCCAGAATGTTGGGTCTGGGGACTCAAGATCTAGCTCTCAGAATTCCACCTCCTCCTCCCCTGCTTTCTTTTCTGGCCCGATCCCTCATCACCCACCCTCCATCCAGAGATTCTCTGGCCACCATAAAGCGGGGGCCATGTTCTGATACGTTTTTGGCTTAATGTCTCGATTTGTATGAAGGGAATTTTTGAAATTGGATGGAAAAACAATATTTCTGACTATATTTTGAAGGCAAAGGCAAAAGCCAACCTGTAAAATCTTTCTAGCATTAGCCCCTGTGGTTGTATTTCTGTTTTCACTAGGAAGAAGTTTATAATATTCAGGAATGTTTTGGAGGGTTTGGTTTCCTAATCAGCCAATATGGGGCATGCCAGCAAGGGAATATCCCATTTCCATAGACCCTTCAGAGTATGACTCCCATCTGCTTCTCTAGCCTCATCAACCTCCACTCCAGAATCATCCTGTCCTGCCTACTCCTGACATGCTGCACTTCTCACCATTGGTTCAATACATTAGCCTTTTCACACCTCTCTGCTTTGTTAAATATTATTTTCTCTGCCTGGCATGAATTTTCCATCTCACTTTCTCTATTTGACTTGGAAAAGGTCCCTGTAGGCTAGCTGAGTCTCTTGACCTAAAGTCATCTTTGCTGTAGGTGGCCCTCTCTCTAGCAAGTGCTTCTTCCTCTTTGCCTTCAGACCTGCCCACATCTTCATTACATGTTCCTTGAATTATTCAATTTTTGTACATTCCAACTTTTTCTACTGGGACTCTGACCAACAACATTTACAAAAATCTATTGAACATTTTTACTTGTCAGTTTTTTTACAAAGATTATACTTGCCTCAAAAGTGAAGACTTAATTATTTTATCTATTTGTTCAGTAGTTTAACAAGTATTTACAAGTTCCTCCACTATTTCAGGGATTGTGCTAAAACCCCAGGGATAAAGTGACAAGCAAGAAAGAGCATGCCCTCATGGAATTTATTGTCTACTAGGGTTCATTAAAAAACTTTCTTGGGATTTCTTAATTTGGAAATATCATATCAAATATTTTTAAATGTACCAGTAAAAGTTATGAAAGTAGTCCTACAAATTTGTGTTGGACATTATTGGACACAAGTAGTACATGTAACTCATAAATTGTTATGATTTTATAGCAATTATGCTTATTGAGGACTTTAAAATTAGGAAACAAACTTTTCAAATGTAATGAAATGTTTATGAATACCCAACTTAATAATGAAGTCAACATTTAATTATTTATTAATTTGGATTTTATTTTTTAATTTCAGATTTATTAATTTGAATTTCTAAATGTGGATTTTCAGTTTTATTTTCACATTTTGGAATTTTTGGTAGACATAATAATAATATTCACCAACATCTGGCCCTCCTTGCCTCTGGGCAAATAGAAAGTTGTACTTAGCAGTCCCTACAGTTGAGCAAAGCCATGTGATTAATTAGTCCTGCCCAAATGAAAGGTGAGTGACAAGGCTGAGCAAAGCCTGTGCCAAGTTCAAGCTCTCTCGCTCTACCCTGGCAATCAGGCAGCCTATGTTTTCTACATAATGCAATGTAAGAGATGGTGGAGGTCCTATCAGCCTGGGTTCTCAAAGGAATTTGTGTAGCACGGAATGCCCTTTCTCTCATCATTAGCCAGCAATGAACACGTAACATATGCTAGAAATAAAGTCTTGTGCATTAATGCACTAAGACTTGGGAAATAATTGTTACTGCAGCACAATCTAATCAATGCTGACTAGTACAAAGCCCCATTTTGGTTTTTTTGGCTTTTTACAGGTCTTTTATGCCTGGCCTTCAGGCCTTAGACACTCTGCCAACAATACCTAATAAAGGAAACAACCCTAAGTCTAGTAGGGGAAACAGGAGATCAAAAGAGAAGTGAACATAAAGTTTAATAAATGCAATTCATTCTACAAAGTTATTGAGCTCATACTATATGGAATGAAGATGAGGTCAACTTCCCCTAAGTCTCCTGGGTGGCATGAGAGTGTCAGGGGAAACTGGGACAGATTCAGAGTTTACTAAGTTGGAGAAAGAAGGATGGATGCTCTATAGATAAACATCAGTGTCCACCACAGGGCAGCAAGTTCAAAGCTATAATGGCTTTTTTTTTACCAATGGTCCCAAATAAAATACAGATAAGACACTTCTGATACTAAAGAAATGATTATTTCTCTAGGAAGATAAACTGAGACACTGCACTGGTTGTTTTAGTCTCCAGGCTATTAAGAGAGGTTGAGGAGGATGGGCTCCTATAAGGAAAAAGAGGTCATTCCATTAAAGAGAGGAGAGCACTTTCTCTACAAGTGGGGTTTGAGAGAGAAAGAACCTGGCTACTTGAGAGATGACACTAACCAGGAAAAAAACAAGAGAAAGAACACAAGAAAAAAGTTCTTAAAGCTTCTGGCCTATTCTGTCTCTCTTTGGCTGCTAGTGATTCTATAGTTAAAACATTACCTTGCATAATGTTCCCTGAGAAGCTGAAAGAATGGGGCTCAGGCTCTTTTTTTCCGTTGATATTTGTACTTTAAAAAATACAGTTATTGGGGCGGCTGGGTGGCTCAGTCGTTAAGCGTCTGCCTTCGGCTCAGGTCATGATCCCAGGGTCCTGGGATGGAGCCCCGCATCGGGCTCCCTGCTCAGCGGGAAGCCTGCTTCTCTCTCTCCCACTCCCCCTGCTTGTGTGCCCTTTCTCGCTGTGCCTCTCTCTGTCAAATAAATAAATAATAAAAAAAAATCTTAAAAAAAATACAGTTATTTATATATTGCAACAGAAGCAGGCAACAATCATTTTTTAATTGGCTCAGCTGAGGTCAATTTACCATAAAATTCACCAATTTTAAGTTTATAATTTAAAGAGTTTTAAAGGCATAAAAGTTGTGTAACCGGGCGCCTGGGTGGCTCAGTTGGTTAAGCGACTGCCTTCGGCTCAGGTCATGATCCTGGAGTCCCGGGATCGAGTCCCGCATCAGGCTCCCTGCTCAGCAGAGGGTCTGCTTCTCCCTCTGACCCTCCCCCCTCTCATGTACTCACTCTCTCTCATTCTCTCTCTCTCAAATAAATAAAAATCTTTAAAAAAAAAAAAGTTGTGTAACCAGCACTATCATTAAGATATAAAACATTTAAATCACCCAAGAGTTCCCTATTTTCTCTTTGATATGGACTTTTTTTCAAACGTGGCCTTAAAAATGTTTGCCATCCTCAACTCCTCGAGTAGACTCTCATTAGACTGCGTCAAAGACAGTAATTGCATACCCATTGCTAGTAATTGGTTTGGGAACAAATACGAAAATCTAATTAATTCTGGCCTAGGACAGGACTGCTGTAGACTTCTAGGAAAGAATGGCCATCCTCTTCTGGTCCTAATGCACTAACTGATACTAAACGAGACATCTCATAATAAAAATATGGAAAACTGGACAAAATTTATGAAAGAACAGTTTTCAGACTTTAGACAACAACTTTTAGGTAGTACAGGACTGTGATCTTATGTTTACCCCCAATTTCTACCCAAAGGAACTGTCCAGACTACAAAGCAAGGAGGTATAAGCCATGCAGAGAAGGCTAATCTACAGAACTGAGAGACAGAAACCAGAGTTTGAGAGGCTGAGCAGCTGAAATCTGTGAGGCAAAGAACCAGAGAAAAGGGAACAGAACTAAGCAGAGAAAAAAATGCCAGAAATCTGCATCAGGATCTCGAGTCTTGGTTGATTCTAAGATGTCACACAGCTGATAAAAAAGCTACTACAATGAAAAGAGCAAATATCATGTTGCTATAAGCTATCTACTGAGAACATCTCAATTATGACCAGTCACAGTAGAAACTTCATGAACACCTGAGACATTCAATAGAGACACCAGAAAATCCACATCTTAGTCTATTTTTCTTAGCTTCCCTTTATGGCCTTCCAACTTAATTACTACAGGACATGTTTTAGTTTTCCTTGCCAGAGAAATAAGCAGTTTTCTTCAGCATCAACATTGTTTTATCCACCCTTAGATAACAAGAATAAATTCCTTGAATGGCAACAAATTCCAAAACCAACAGAGAAAGGAAAAGAAATCTTAAATAGACATAATTATTAACAAAATTTCGATTGTAATTAGAAACGTTCCTACAAAAAAAAATGGGCATCCATTTTCTTCTTCACTCAGATGGAGGATTCCATCAAACATTTAAGAAAGATACAACACCAGTTTATGGGCGCCTGGGTGGCTCAGTTGGTTAAGCGACTGCCTTCGGCTCAGGTCATGATCCTGGAGTCCCGGGATTGAGTCCCGCATCGGGCTCCCTGCTCGGCAGGGAGTCTGCTTCTCCCTCTGACCCTCCTCCCTCTCATGCTCTCTGTCTCTCATTCTCTCTCTCAAATAAATAAATAAAATCTTTAAAAAAAAAAAAAGAAAGAAAGATACAACACCAGTTTTTCACAAACTCTCCTATGAAACAAAAGAAGACAGAACACTTCCCAAGTCATCTCATAAGGCCAATATAACCTTAAAACCAAAACCTGCCAGACATTATAAGAGAAGAAAAGTACAGACCAATAACCCTCAAAAATATAGATGCAAAAGTTGTTAACAAAATATTAACAAATTGAATATATCAATACAGGAAAAGAATACTATATTACAGTTTACCTCAGGAATGGAAAGTTGGTTTAACATTTTTAAATCAATCAGTATAATTCACCACATTAAGATAATTAAAGATTTTATTTATTTATTGGGGGGGGCACAAGAGGGAAGGAAGAGCAGAGGGAGAGGGAGAAGCAGACTCCCCACTGAGCAGGAGCCCACACGGGGCTGGATCCTGGGACCTGGAGATTATGACCTGAGCCAAAGGCAGATGCTTAACTGACTGAGCCACCCAGGAGCCCCCACATTAACATAATTAAAGAGAATAATATGATCATCTCAATAAATGCATTAAATGAATTGAATAAAAACTAATATCCATTCATAATAAAAACTCTCAGAGAGGTACTTGGGTGGCTCAGTTGGTTAAGCATCTACCTACCTCCCCAGGTCCTGGGATCAAGCCCCACACTGACCTCCCAGCTCATGAGGGAGTCTCCTTCTCCCTCTCCCTCTGCCATTCCCCCTGCTTGTGCACACACACTCTCTCTCTCTCTTTGCCAAATAAATTAATTAAAAAAAATCTTTATAAAAAAGAAAAACTCCCAGAAAACTAGAAATAGAAAGAAACACATCCTGATAAAGAACATTTACAAAAACAAAACAAAACAAAAAAAAAACCCTACTGCTACGTAATTCTTAATAGAGAATAAATAAACATGCTGCCACTAAATCAGAAAAAAACTAAGTCACCTTCTGTACAACATTTAATAAATGTTCTAGCCAGTACAATTAGTCAAGAAAATAACTGCCAGAAGAGAAATATACAGTTGTTAGTTACAGATGACACTATTATGTAAATAGAAAATTCCACACTTTTACTTATTCCTTCCCTTAGTGGTGACCACTTTGGTTGCCTTTGAATGACAATCGTGATGAATATCCTTAGATGCACATGTACAAAAATTTCTGGGTGATATGTACCCAGAAATGGGATTGCTGGTTCTTAGGGTACAGTCATATTATTAATTCCAACCAGCAGTGAATCATGTATTTTGAACTTAAAGTTATTTAAAATGTATTCTGCCATTTAAAGTGGCAGAATAATCAATTGAAATAATAATTTTTTTGTTTGTTTCTGGCTACTCTCCAGCTACACTCATAAGGAAGAAAGGAAGGATGTCATCTCCACCCCCCAGGGAGAGGATCAGGACTTGATTTCTCAGGCTGGGCCAGAACTAAGGAAGAATAAATAATCATGTTGTGTGTCAAAGACCGAAGGAGAAGTTACCAGGCAGGCAGGAATCCACTACCAAGAAGACAGCCCCTACAAGTGATGTAATGCATGATGACTAACATAACACAATAAAACTAAAAAAAAAAAAAAAAAAGATAGCCCCTAAAAAGGGTTTTATGCTTCAAAGGTCTGGATCCATTTAGAGAATGAAAGAAGCTTTGGAAAGGAAAGCAGAATAGGTTTTAAGGAGTGTTATCTGGCAGGCTGATAGTTGTTGATTTTCTAGGACTCCAAATTTGCCCTGGGTGTCAGGACTGACCTGCCTACAATGTCTGTATAGTGCAAGGACTATAGAAGGCTCTGATTAGGTAAGAAGTGCTACACTCCTGGGAGTCTAGGTGAGGGTTAAACACAGTACAGTGGAAATGAAGCACACACTGGAGCAATTAACCTTCGACAGACTCTTGTGTTGGCCTTTAAGGAACTTATAAGTCCCCAGGGTTCTTGTAAAAGTCAAGTGAGGGAAAGAAATCTGTGAAATAAAATGCCTGATAATGAACTTTCAAGCAATCTTAACAGATGGAACCAGATTTAGCCTCATTTTGACCCCTACCTCCCAAAAAAGGAAGTCCACCAAGGCGTAGTCTAAGAATCTCTTTTCATATCTCTGCACCTTCCTTCCCTTGTTGATCTCACAGATTTCTACAGCTTTAAATGTCATCTATATGTGGATGACTTCTATTTTTATATCCAATTAGTGAATGCACACACTCACACTGCATGTATTCCCTACAACCATATCTTCTTTTTCTTTATTGCATTTCTCATTGTTTGTTTTAACATGTTTGCTCTCTATCTTCCCAACTAGGTTGTGTATTAAGCAAAGCAGGAACCACATGTATTTTATTTACCAAATACATACCTTTTTTTCCCTAACCCAATGCCTGATACAGAGTACACGATTAATAAACACAATAAATGGATGTGTTGTTTCCCTAGAGTTATACACCAATCCATCTTTGAACACTTCTTAAAATCTTTTCCTATATGTCATGCCATGCCTACTCTCTTTATTCATAATCCTGGAACGGAGGGGTCTCTGTGACCTTTACCCCATCACTTTCCACTCTTATCTCTGATGCACAGAGGGTGACCTCCTCCCATAAAAATGCAACAATGTTAATGCTCTAGGACTGACCATTCAAAAAGATTTTCTTTTGCCTTATAAGTGGTCCATTTAAGGAAATAAAGGTTCACCATTGCTATTCAAATACAGAGTCAAATAGGTTTCCTGGGGCAGCAAAATTTACCAGAACCCAGCAGAGGGTGAAGAAGGGAGAGAACAGAAGCAATAAAAGGACAAAGGTCAAGACACTGAAAAAGAAGATATTTCTTGGTCCTTATCTGATGATTTTTTTTTTTCCATTTTTACATCATTTTACTGTTTATACCATAATCACATTAAAATTGGCAGAACTCCCATGACAGACAGGACAGAGACCTGTCATGCAAGGAAAAGTAGTGAAGGTTTCTTAAAGCTTGAGAGAAGTACCAGGGTTCCACAGGATAGCCGCAGAGATCTCAGACAGCACAGTGCCACTGTGTAGGAACAGGTGGGAACACAGGCTGCTACACCAACTGCTGGCCTGAGGCCACAGCTGTTTCCTAAGGGGGATTTCCTAATATGCTTAGTAAGCAGATCACTCGAACAGATGTACATGGAATAGGGTACTGCTTCTGCCGAATAAATTCTACAGGTTCCTGGACAGTTTGGACTGAAAGGGGACCCAATGGCAACAAGAAAGAAATGATTAGGAGTATTCTCTCAACTATGAATCTGTTTCTAATAACCATTCATAAGATTAGATTCTTTTTTTGTAATACCTAGACTCCTCCATTTCCAAATGTTTCTAGACAGAGTTATAGTCTAAAATAAATCCTCTGGTTCTCAATCAATTAGAATCATTCCCCAACTATCACTTTGCTAACATCTGACTTAGGAACTACAGGGTACCCACAACCATAATTTGACTTCCCATCATTTTATTTCAGATTAGAATAAAACATCACAAAGAATAGGATTAATAAGAGCACTAGGAGGCCAGGGAATAAGAAGACCAGTGATGGGTAGTCTGGAATCTGCATGGAAGTAAGGATCTGGGGAGAAGTTTTCAGGTCCTGTTTTCAGGGTCATAGAACTATCTTCCAAGCCACCAGGTAAAACAAAAGTTAATGCCCAGCATCTTCTACTTGGCTCTGCATGGTACTCTCAGCTTAAAATAGCTACAATAGATAATAAATGCCATGGCATTGCTAATGTATTTAATAAAAAGAGTCCTCATCTGTGATTTGCCCATCTATGTCCAGCCAACTAAACTTTGCCTGAAGCAGAGAACATGCTGGTGGTTATTAGACTGTTACTAAACCTTGTAGGCTTAGCTCATTAAAAATGATTTTGGAGCCTCTCAGTACAACAAGCATGACCTGTTGTCACTATTTCTATTTTTACTGCTTTGGGATATCACCTAGCAAGGCTGGACTGAATTATAGCAAGTGACTACAGCTAAGTGTGAGGGGATGTGAAGAACAGAGTCTTCCTAGGCTTTTGCTACATTCTCAAGAATAAGTGGGAAATGATGCTGAGGCCTTTAAAGTCAGACCTGGATTTTCCAAAGGAAGTTATTTAACCATTTTGAGCCCTGGTTCTCTTATTAGTAAAGTTGTAACAATATTACATATGTTGCAGAATTGTTAATTAGAAGAAATATATATCTAACACACAAGGCATTTGATAGGTGATTGATAAATGGCACTTGCTATAGGGGCGCCTGGGTGGCTCAGCCGGTTAAGCGTCTGCCTTCAGCTCAGGTCATGATCCCAGGGTCCTGGGATTGAGCCCCACATCGGGCTCCCTGCTCCGCAGGAAGCCTGCTTCTCCCTCTCCCACTCCCCCTGCTCGTGTTCCCTCTCTCGCTGTGTCTCTCTCTGTCAAATAAATAAATAAAATCTTTAAAAAAAAAATGACACTTGTTATAGCTCTCAGAAGCTTGCCAAAAAAATTAAATCCCCATTAAATCGTATGAGTTTTTCCAATACATCCCCAATATTTCATTAAGAGCTTACAGATACAAACACAGTAGCAGTCATTTTGATACCATAGAAAGAGACATAACTATATGGAAATAATGGTAATAATAAAGTGAGTCTCCTATGAATATTAGTAAAGCTTGCACCAGAATCAACCATGACTGCAAGTGAAGTGGAAGGAATTCTATTTCCATCTATAGTAGCATAGCCTGTAGCAAACCAATGAATGCTCACATGAAGAAAAAGTAGGAAAAAAAGATTTAAAAAAATCTCTGAAAACTGCTGAGGCAACCAGGACTCAAGGGACCAAGATCCTAAAGAAAGGTGATATAGAGAGAGAGAAGAGTGAGCAAGTTTCTCTTGGGGAATTTCCAAATTTTTAGTTCTGGGTAAAAGGCTAAGAATCTGGTCAGGGTGTAGTTGCTAAGAGGCAGAATACCTGAAAGAGTTTTTGGTACTCTCACAGGACAGAAAAGACAAACACATAGATTCCAGGATCACCAATATAGCAAGAACAGGGAGAGGCACAAGGCAAGCCTGAGCCACAGTCAAATTTTTTAAGATACACAAAGCAAATGGTTTAAAACCTAAGTAGAATGCCACTTAAAAATATGGTGTTTTCAATAGTCTGACAGTGCCAGGAAGACAAGAGTAAGAGTATATGACCCAGCAAAAAAGAGGGGTCCTACTGAACACCCCAGCCTCTCAGTTAAAATCCTCGGAGGGTTATATCCCCAAGAGTGGTGACAAACCAGTTGTATATTAATCTTAATAAAAATTGCAACACAGATGATTCATGGCAATTCAGTTGTTGATCAAATGAAGACGACCTGACCCTAGCTTCCTAACAGAGAAGAGAGTGAACCCTTTCTCAGGCTAGATAAAAGTGTCTGGAAACTTTGCAATTTTTCATATACAACAGGTTTTATTTTTTTTAATTTTTAATTTTTTTTAAAGTAAGTTCCACACCCAACATGGGGCTTCAACTCACCACCCTGAGATTAAGAGTCACATGCTCTACCAACTGAGCCAGCCAGGCACCCCACAATCAGATTCGTTTAATGAAAGATGACAAGACATACCAAGAAACAAGACAAACAGAAAGCCCAGATGATATAAACAGACCTTTGGATTATCTAGATCAGTACTATCCAATAGAACTTTCTGCAATGATGGAAACGTTCTATATGTGAGCTGTCCAATACTGCACACATATGGCTATTGGGTACCTGACCTGAAGAACTGAAATTTTAAAATTTTGTCACTAATTTACATTCACATATAAATTTAAATAGCCATATGTACCTAATAACTACTCTATTGGACATCACAACTTTAACCACTAATAGAATGCATAATTCTAATGAATGCATGTATTAGATGCACTAATAGAATGCATAATTCTAATCCATGCTTTAAAGAGAAAGGATAATAAAAATATTTGATTAATCCAGCAAAGGAGAAAAAAGCAACATAGAACAAATGAGGCAAACAGAGAGTATAATAGTATACACCCAAGTAGATCAGTAACTGTTAATTACAAAAAGAATCTATACTTTAGTAGAAAAACAAAGATTGTCAGACAGAAAAAAAAAATTACTATGTGCTATTTAGGACCATCACACTTTCAATTATAGGAGGTTCTTTAACTACCACCTCTCCTATCCACTCTCCCTTCTTTCCCTCTAGAACGCTCATTATGTTAAACAAATGCTCACCCCATCAGTTTATCCTCTATGTCTTAACCTTCTTTTCCCTAGTTTTCATTTTATTTATCTTCACTGTATTTTGGTTTTCTCAACTCTTTCCCCGAGTTCAGTAATTCTCATTTTTACTATGACCCATCACTTAACCCTTCCATCAAATTATTATTTTCAATAATTTTATTTCTAAGAGTTATTTTCAATTATTTCTCAAATTCACGCATTCTAATATCAAATACCCTATTCTTTCCTTTTGATTTTTACTCCTCCTTTTGTCAATAATATTAAGCATAGTTACTGTATAGTATTTCTCAGATTGTTGTATTTTCTCAAGTTCTTAAAGATCTGATTTTCTTCTTCACTATGTCTAATTCATGATGAATTATTTTCTCCTATGATTTATAAGTTTTAGTCACTAACTCTTCTTGAGAGTCCCTTATTGCCCTGGACTGTTGGAAGGATTGCTACAAAGAGTTTTACTGCTACTGGACATCCTAGGATTTCATTGGTGTGAAAGATAAGCATTCATACCAAAATCCTAGGAAGAATGTCAAATGAGACTTCACGTCTGTATATGGAAAAATCTTGGAGCTTTGATTTATCAGGGGAACTTATATTAGTTTCCAGTTTTAGTGCTTAGTTGTTCTAATTCCCTTTTCGCTGAAAGAGAGCATTCCAAGTTCCTGACTTTATGCAGGGACTTCAGTTCTAACTTTCTGCCTCACACGAGCCAAAGCCTTGTCTTCTGTCCCCAGGAAATCTTTGACACTATAGCCTTTAGTTCCTAGGTGCTATATTCAGTCAGCAGCTCCCCTCCTCCAAGATACCAGAGCATCAGCTGGTAAGTTTATTGCTCTAGCTTTAACTTTCCTTTTCTTGAACCCAGTGACATATTACAAAAAAGTCTGGGTTTGCTTTTTAATCCACAATTTCTTTTTGGTTATTGAGAACACATATCTCTGCTTTGACTCAGCCCACCAGGCTCCCAGAACTACCTTCATGATTTCTACAGTATGCTTTCTCCTCTCTCTGCCTCTACTCCTGAATTTGTTCACGTCAGCTTGCTCCTATGTCATCTCAGATCTAGAAGCTTCATTAGCTTACACAATATTTCCATTCATACCAATCTTATCTACATTTTTATAAATTTCTAAGGGAGAAAGAGAATCTCATTATAGTGTGCATTGCTATCTAGGTTGTTTTGTTTTGTTTTGGGTTCCCAGTAATTCTTTCCTAGTGTATAGAGATACAATTAACTTTCTATATTGATGTTTTGGGCCTTTGCTTAACTTATTAATTCTTGTAGTGATTTTACAGAATCTGTAGGATTTTCTACATGGGTAAACACATTGTCCGAAAATAAAGTTTTACTTCTTCCTTTCCAATCTGTATGTCTTATTTTCTTCCTTTATTGCACTGGTTACAACCCCCAGTACAGTGATGAATAGAAAAGGCAAGCACCCTACTACCAAAGTAGCTTATCAGCTTCTCATGCCTTCTTATGTCTTCTAGATTTTCAAGGTGGGAGTCAAGCATTAGTTCATTATTTACTCTATTAAGCTCTCTAAATAATCTTTGAGAGCACTCACCCATGTAAGTTTCTGGTGTAGGTCAAAGTATTACTGACCCGTCCACCTTGTGAATATAATGGAGCAGAGAAGCAGCTTTCTCCCAAGAAATATCTTCCCTAATCCTCACCAGTTTATTTTGATCCTTTTATATTTATAAGTGACAGTTTCTTCTTTTCTTATTAATAGCCATGAAACTAGTTTTGGGTTATTTCTTTTGAGAATCTGAATATGGTTAATATCCCATCTCATTTTTTTTTAATCTAATAGCTATCTCTTTACACTTTAGTCCAAACTTCTGAAGTAATATCCTTTAAAGTGCTATTATATCAGCATCCTTGATTCATTTGTACAACTGTCCAACCGCAATTGACCCAGTAAAATTTAAACGGTGGATCAATGTGATGGTCTGTCTTTACTCCTCAGTCAACTAGAAAGCTGAACACTGAGAAGAATACACAAAACCGTACTAATTGTTACCCTTATCAAATGTGATCTCTCACCTTGGCTGAACTCTCATTTAGAGTTTCAATGCTTTACTCATCTTCAGTCAGTCTGCAATCTCATATCAAATAATGACTATTCTATACTTTCTTCTAAAGCTCCTACTCAAAGCTTCCCGTTAAATCAAGAGAATCAAGCCCATCAAACATGTTTCTCAAAATTCTCCTTCCATGCACACATTCACATATATCTCCACTTACTTTCTTTTCAGCTTCGAAGTTCAATGTCCCAACTCCTAAAGGTGAACTCCTCCATCTATAAGCTTTATCTTATTCCTTCTCTCCTTTGTGAGTCATTTTCTCCAATATCCTCTCCTGGATACCTTCAATCTCTCCACAGGCTTCTTTCCCACAGCTGGTAAAGATCCTCAATTATGTCTCTTTTCTCTCAGAGTCTTCATCTAACTAATGTCTGACCTCTTTCTTCTCCTCTCCGAAGACATTTGAAAATATTATTTATTCTTCCTGGCTGTACTTTCCAATCATTTTTCAACCATATGTAGTCTGGCTTCTACCATTTTATTTTATATTATTTTATTAATATTGTTTTTTTTCGATCAACAATAAACTCCTGGCTGTCAAATCCAATGGACAGTATACATTTCACAGGAACTCTCTGCTGCAATAGACACTATAGATTGTTCCCTCCTTCCTATTTCCTTTTTCCTAAATTCCCTATTTCCCTTTTTCCCCATGGCACCGTACTCTCAGGGTTCTCTAGTCTTGATCAATCACTCTGGTGTCTCCTATGTAATATTTCCCAAGGTCTGGCTTCTACCCAGTACTCATCTTAAACAGCATACTTTCCTTGTTAGACCTCACCTAATATCTTTATTTAACTGAAACTTAATGAACCATGAATCCAGTTCTTCAGCAATAGAGTTTTAAAACTCATACATTAACTTGCAGCTGGACATTGTCTTGTAGTCATCCCACAGGCCTCATTCTCTTTATGTCCCATATCAAATTCATCATCTCCACTGGAAGTACCCCTACTCTGTATTCTCTGCTTCAGCTGGAGACACCATCATTCATCTGTGTTAGAAAGCTGGGAATCATTCTTCACTCCCTCCCCTTCACATCTATGTATAATATAGTATGGTAATTTAGAGATTAGTACTGAATAGGTCTCTGCTCATAATGCATTACCTATAACAGCAAGTTATTAGATGGCAAATTCATACAGTCTACCTAGTTCTCAGTCTCTTTAAGGTTCTTTTTTTCCTCCATCTGTAAAATGGGGGAAAGTGTGATACACATTACACAGAGAATTGTTATGAAGATTAAATAAGGTAATGCATGCAAAACCCTCAGCCTCCCGCTTAATGTATAAGTGCTCAATATATATAGCTAGTTTTATCAAACTCATCAAGCCCTATTTCCAATATATATCATGAATTTATTTCCTCTATCTCATCACAATTTACTCATTTATTGACTTAGCAAATTTTTATTGTATAACCATGTGTTCCAGGTACTAAGATGGAAATTACCTCATTTACTTATTTTGAGAATTCATGATGAACAAAGTAGATATGGCCCCTGCTCTAGCGGTACTTTCAGAATGGAGGGGAAGACACACTGTTACAAAGTAATTCAGTGAAGTCATAAAAAGTCAGCACATCATAGGCCCGGAGAGGAGAGAAATGTTGAAGAAACTCCTGGCAGAGTAAGCCATCTAAACCACAGACCTCAAAATGTCACTGTGCAAACTATTCTATGGCTCTTTATTGCCTTCAGGGTAAAGTTAAATTCCCTAAAATGACAGATTTCCCACTTCATCTGTTAGCACTCTTTATCTCTTTCATTTATGTCTTAACAATACTGAACTATTTATATTTCTCTATACAAGCCATGCTTTTTAATGTTTCTATGTCTTTGCTCCTGCAGCCCCTGAAATGTCCTTCACCCTCTCTCTGCCTTGGTAACTCTTTATACCAGCTGGGATTCAAAGAAAAGAAAGTCAACTCATACTAGTTTAAGAAAAAAGAGAAACTTATATGGATACTGGGGTGTCTCATGAAACAGAACAGGAAAGTAGCTGCACATAAACTGTGGGCAACAAGAGAGCTAGAGGCTTGAATGCTGGGAGGATGCACTCTCTCCAGAGTTTGCGCCTCAACTTATGTGTGTCAATGCAATGTCAAAGTTCTTATGGTTGTTTTCCTCTAACAAAAGGCAGAAAACAAAGTAGCTGAGAGTTCTCCAGTTTCACTGGGTCCGGTGTTGAAAAATCCTAGGGAGGGACACTGATCGACCCAGCATGTTTACGGTGACCACTTGTGAATCAAAAATGTTTAGCCTAGGAATGCAGAGTAATAGTTTACTGAATGGCTGCTCTCAACATAACCATGTGGATATGGGAGGGAAGATTAAAAAATGCATTGAAACAGAATACATTCCTACTCTTCCTTTATGACTTAGCTCAGGTGGCCCTCCTCCAGGACTCACTCCAGATCTCCTTATTGGGTTGGATACTTGCATTCCATGCACTCTTACTGCCCCACCCGTATGCCTCATTGTCTCATACTGTCATTAAATTTTTAATGATCTGTTTCTGTGTTGATCTCCCATGAACTCAGTGAGGACAAGTGTGCATCACCTTCAGTTTTATGCCCCAAACTCTGAAGACACAAAAACAAAGCAATAATGAAGGTATAAATTTACTGGAGATTTCTGGAAAAATGAGTAGATGATTACTTCAACTGACATGTGGACTTTATTTCTAAAACTCTAGATATAAAAAGTCATCATTTCAAACTTTCTCTGGATTCAATTTACATTCATCCTTTTACAGAGCAAAATCAAGTGACTAATTAGAGAATTCCAAATCTTATTACATTGTTAGTTTCTCTTAGAAGTTATTAAAAGATAATCTATATATTTGATTACATATATTTAAAATCACTTAAGTTACCCAATATTATGCAGAAAAGCATGTGAAAGCCACACAAATAAATTCCTAATATGCTTAAGGACTTTCCAAACCCAGCTCATTTGATAGCCTGTTGAAAAATAAGTTCAATAAAACCCCAATTCACTGATAGAGGCATTCTCTATCCTCCCCCGAAAAGTAGGAAAAGGTAGTATTTTTCTCATCACCATCACGGAATATATCAAATTTGTGCAAAAAAATGAACAAAAGGTAAAACAGCAAAGGAGGAACTTGGTAAAAATTGGCAAAACAATGTTCTGCTCTCCCTCTGCTGGCTCCTAGGCAGTATTGCTCTTCAAAGATCTGCCCGAAGGCCTAATGAGGGTTCTCTCATATAATCCCTAAAAATATTCAGAACTGTTCATATTGTTCATCTAAATAAGCCCCCTCTCAGGCCAAAACATCCCCACCAAAACCATCAGTACCCACTTCTCTCATTAATAATGGCCAATATAGAAAACATGTAGACTCGAATGGCTTGACTCCTAATTTTCCAAGAGAGTAATTCAAAAGAGAGTTATATGTAATATTATATTTTCTGGTTTTCTAAGAATATGATTCTTACTCATAGATTGTGGTGTAGGCTGATAAAGCAGGGGAAACACTGCATTTTGAGCTAGATGACATGGGTAGGAGTCTTGGCATTCCCTATCACTTACTGGTTGTGTAACCTTTACTAATTGTCACTTATATATTGGTTGTATAATATTACTATTTCTGGAGCTGAGTTTTATCAACCTCTAAATAAAGAAGCTGTGCAACAGGATTGTTGGATCCTTTTCCAGTTCTAATATTTTATGATTCCAAGTGCTGTTGAATTACAAAATTTTAATGATTTATTTCTGCTTTTTCTTTATACCATTTGGGTCATTCTCAGACATAAGCAAAATGGTCGAAACTGTTTCTGTGATCATCAGCTTCCATCCTTGATGTAGTGCCAAACACACTGTGGACATGCAAACGAATCTTAATTGATACAATAATGATTATGATGGCAATGAAGAGCCCAGGGATTTTAATTTGAGCCAAATTCTCTCCTGGTTATATGGCTAGTATTTTGAGTAGCAGCTGTGAACAGATCTGCATTTCCTTCCCCCACACCACCCCCACAACAGTCTGAAATCTTTGCTTCAAATGAGAAAAATCAGAAGCTAAAAATTCAGCTTCAATCTGCCCTACTGTCCAGTCATTAAATTCCCTATGTTGCATTTCTTTAAATCAAACGACTCTTAAATATCGTTTCAAGGAAAGACGGTACAAAGTGGTGAGAGGGAAGTCAGAAGATACAAGTTCAAATAACAACAAATAATAACTCAGGTTAATATCCATCTTTCAAGATTAGAACATAGCATGTCACGAATGATAGAACATATGTGAGCTGATCACTCCAGTGTTTCCAGATATAATGAGAGGTTCATAAATAGTAGCAAGAGTAATTATAGCTACCAGTTACTGAGAGCTTACTGTGTGCCAGGTACTTTCTGTGTGTGTGTGTGTGTGTGTGTGAGTGTGTGTGTATTAATAAGATATATACATATATATGTGAAGGGTACTGTGATATTGTGATACTGTAATCTGTAACAAGAAATTTATATTTGGTCTTGGTCTCCTTTCCTACCAGGAATTTAAAACCCTTGCAATTTCCTAAGTGGTCAGTTGTGATAAAAGTGTCTTTTGTGATTCATAACAAGCCCCTTAAACCACACCATAGTTTATGTTAATGAAGGGACTATTGAAAAGCCACAAAGGTTGGGAGGGAAATGGGGCTGGAGATTAAGCTAATCACTGGTGGCCAATGATTTAATCAATCATATCTACTTAATGAAGCCTCCCTAAAAACCCAAAAGCACAAGGTTCAGAAAATTTCCCAGGTTGGTGAACAGATGTAAGGTTCTAGGAAAGTGGTGTACCCCAGAGAGGGCATGGAAGTTCTCTGTGCCTCTTCCTACATACCCTGTCCTATGCATCTCTTATCTGGTGGTTCCTGTTATACCGTTTTCTAATAAACTGGCATCTATTAAGTAAAATGTTTTCCTGAGTTCTGCGAGCTACTCTAGCAAATTAATCGAACCTGATTTATAGCCAGTGGATCAGAAACACTTATGATTAGCATCTGAAGTGGGGAAGGGGCAGTCTTGTAGGACTGAACCCTTAACCAGTGGGACCTGACATTATCTCCCAGCTGGTATCTCAGAATTGCTGTAATTATTAGTACTGTTGCAGTATTAATTGTGTCTACAATACCTCAAACTTAGTCACCAACAGAAATCACAGATTTTTTGTATCAAATTAAAGTTGTAACAGATATCTTGAAATATTATTTATATTCATAACTACTTTGAAGTGATGGTCGTTATCAGATTTGGTACTAGACTATGATATTTTATGCAGTTTTTAAACATATCTGCTAATTTTTTTATATTCCTCCCATCAAGAGGTAGGAGCTATGTTCCCACCTCTTGAATCTGGACCAAGCTCAGTGACTTGCATATAACCAACAGAATGAGGTGGAAGTGACAATTCATGACTCCAGGGGATAAGTCATAAAACACTACGCAGTTTTCACCTTGCTGGAACACAAGCACTGGGAGCTCTGAGCCATGTAATAAATCCAGATACCCTATGGTTACTATGCTATCAGGAAGACCAAACAAGCCTAAGCAGAGAGACCTGAAAGACAGAGAGAGTGAGCAAGTTGACCAGGCTCCAACTATTCTTGTTTTGATTGGTAGAAATGTGTGTATTACAGTCTCTCTACTCTGGCAGATGGGAACACAAACTATTCCCAGCCCTGTGCAAGCATCAGAAAGGGTTTGGCCTACTGCTTTGTGGTGCCAGGTCTCATGGAGTTTCAGTCTTCATTGCACGGATCAATACTCAGCCAAAGGACAAGGGAAAAGCTACACCTGGGCAGACCTCTCTCGGTGCCACTTCCTCCTCTCTGATATCTTCTCAATGGCTTTCCTCAATTCCCATCTGTCTCCTCCATTCAGTGAAACCACTGGTCTCTGTTTAAATTCCCTCCCTGTTCTGCCCTCCAGGCAGTAAGCTGGAGTCATTGTAGGACTTACCTTATTTCTCTTCTCTCAAGGATCACAATTCTGTATTGTCTGTTGTCCAATGTCTGAAAACAGTCACTTCATATATTATGCCCAATTTTCTAGTTGTATCCAGGGGGAAGGCAATTCTACGCAAGCAGAAGTTCAAATATAACTGTTAAACCTTACATAAAAAACTGAATTATGCTATCTGATCTTAAATTCATACTCAAAAGTACAAAAAAAAAAGCCCCTCATACTATATTATTAATAGCAAATATTCTCAAAAATATTCTCTATGGTGGCTCTTATCATCTCTAACTTCCCATTCTTTACCTGGGCATATTCTGGCTTCTTCACTGAAAGAGTTCTTATCACACTATCTATGACCACCGTTATTACTATAGCTAAAGATTACACTTAAGTTCTTTTCTTAGTTGACCTTCTACAGCTGTGCTATCCAGTATGGTAGCCACTAGCCCCATGTAGCTACTGAGTACCTGAATTGTAGCTAGTTCAAATTAAGAGGTGCTAGAGGTATGAAAGGCACACCAGCTTTCTCGGACTTTGTATGAAAAAAGAATATAACATACCTTATTAATTTTATATGAATTATATGTTTCAATGTTTTAGATATAATGGGTTAAACAAAATAGTTCTAAAATTAATTTCACCTGCTTCTTTTTACCTTCGTGATACTGCAACTAAGAAAACGTGACTCGCATTATAGTTCTAATGACCAGTACTACTTTATAGCAACCTCTTGTACTAATAAAACCCCTGCTTTCAACTCTCTCCTTCCACGGTTTTTGGGACTCTGCTCTTCCCTAGTTTTCCGGCTACCTCACTGTCTGCTTCTCAGACCTCTCTTCTGAG
This sequence comes from Neomonachus schauinslandi, assembly GCF_002201575.2. Taxonomy (NCBI): domain Eukaryota; kingdom Metazoa; phylum Chordata; class Mammalia; order Carnivora; family Phocidae; genus Neomonachus; species Neomonachus schauinslandi. The sequence goes on along the minus strand of NC_058413.1, from coordinate 29,217,096 downwards.
ACCTAAAACTATTGTTCGCAAATTTTGGCATGCTGCAAGATCACCTAATTGCTTGCCAAAAATGCAGATTCTTAGAGCTTATCTGTAGAGATTCTAATCTAATCTGGTACAAACATTTCTTATTAAGATTCTCAATTTTGTTCTCATCTCCTGTTTTTTTCCAACTGCTTACTACACATCTTGGGGATGTCTCAAACTTAACATGTCTAACATTTAATTCTTTGTCTCTATTTTCCCTAACCCTTTGTCCTCCTAGTTGTCCGAGCTAGAACCCTAAAATCATTCTCTCCTTCTACCTCACGTCTATATCTAATCAGTTATAAAATCCAACTAAATCTAATTGCTTAACCTCTATCCTCTTTATGCTTCCTTAAATCCCTTACTTCAGGGTTTCTCAATTTTGGCACTACTATCACAACAGTTCTTTGTTGTGAAGGATTGTCTTGTGCTTTGTAGGATGTTTAGAAGTTTCCCTATCCTTACCCCAGTAGTTATCAGTAGCACCCCCTACTTTGAACAACCAAAATTCTCCAAACATTACCAAATGTCTTGGGGGGGGTGGGGAAATCACCTCTAACCCCATAGAGCCACTGCATTAGTTGACGGAGGTCCTCATTATTAATCACCTGCATTAGGGCAAGAGATTCCACCTGGCCCTCCTGCCCAGGAGTGGACCTCTTCCCTGTTTTCCACTCTCCTTATAGTTTTACAGTTTTCTTCAGTATAAAATCTAGTATTTTTTTTTCACTTTTTAAAATTTTTTAATTCCAAAATAGTTAACATACTGTGTCATATTAGTTTCAGGTGTACAATTAGTGATTCAACAATTCTGTACATTACTCAGTGCTCCTCTTGATAAGTGTGCTCTTAATCTCCTTTACCTATTTCACCCATCCCCCCACCCACCTCCCCTCTGGTAACCCTGTTTTTTTTTTTTTTTTTTTTCTTTTTTTTTTTTTATTTTTTTTTCCCCCAAAAGGGGACTATCTGTCTACTTACCTCTCCAGCTTCCCACTCCAACTATACTGAATTCCTTGCAGTTTCCTTAAGGATGGAAGAAAGTCAGAAGTGTTAGAAGTGTTAAGTACACTAGTAGCTTATGAGATAAATGCAAAACTCCTAGGATGTTTTATATAGAGAGTATGAGTAACTATGTACTTTGTGAAACATAGGCAGAATTGTGTTAAATATACATAGTAAGTTAGTAAACTATAAGGCATGCCAAAGTTAAATAAAAAATATGATGGAAGAGGGTCATTTATAGTCAAAAAGGGATAGAAAAACTAAGGTATGAATAACTGCCATCTCTGGGCTGAAAGTTTTGTCAGCCCTAAATTAGCTACCCATGACACCTAATATAGTCTCATATGTATGTGCTCCATCCAAGAAATACAAATAAAATCAGTGGTCTGTTCATCAAGCTAACTAGTAGGCTCTGGTTGTGGCCAGGCATGTTTCCCTGCATAGCCAACAGAGCAGGCTGTGCCACTGGCCCAAAGCACTTTTCACCTGTGGGTCTCCTTGCTATAAGCTCAACTCTAGTCCTTATAAGCATATCATCAGTGGAAAACGCTGATGTGGCAGACAGAACATATGAATATTACATAACTCAGGATTTAGGTGATATTGTCCTTCCACTTGCTTGCACCCTATCCTAAGAGTATCAACTTACTCCAATTATTTCCCTTGCTTCTCACTGGGTATTTAAATTGATTCAATAAACCAGGTTATTCAAGCATCTTAATTTGGTCTGTGAGCCTTCTGTTTCATTACCTCTAGGATAGCTTAACTAGTAGTATACTTGGAGGCCACCAGTGTATCCAGTTATTTTTCCATATGACAGCTCAATTCAAGCATTAATCTCCCCCCGAATGCCCCTGCCTTCATGCCTCTCATTTTATCCTGCTCATATCCTTGTGTTTCTATTATGGCATTTATCACACCACACTGTTTACTCCTCTCTCACTAGTCTGTGAATTCTTTCAAAGCAGGGGTAAATTTTATTCTTTGTTTTATTATTTCTTAGCAAAGTACCAACCACAAAGTAACAAAAGAACGACTGAATGTGACCTCCTGCAGACACAGCTGAGGGGATTGTCCCTTGTTTTTGCCTTTCTCCCATTCCCTAGTTCTAAGACTGACTTGATTTTAGTGAGCAGCAAAAGCCTGCCTGGTTGCAGAGCAGAATGGAAGTGGCAAGAAGGACTATAGATAGGCTCACTGCATTAAAACAACCTACAGTGGTGTGTTTCATATTACTAGCAAGCTGGGGTGTTGGTATGCCTTATTTCCCCATCTCACATTTTTCACTTGGCTGGTCAAAAAAACCATAGTTTAGGTGTCCCCCACACACCCCTGAAAATCGTTGAAGGCTGAGACCCTTCAGTCTAAGAGATCACAAGCTCTCAAAGACTCTAGATGAATAAAATCCACTTTAAAAACTGAGCTCCTAAACTGTGGCAGAAAATAAGGGTACAAGAAATACACTGTTTCTTCCCTCAGAAAATTTACAAGCATCTTCCTGGAGCCTACATTTTACTTGAAGTAATAAACATAGCTATTTTTATAGCTTAAAATAAAAGATGCATTTTGGAATAGATTTCGCTTGAACAAAAGAAATCACATAAAACGTGAGACCATAAATAGTCTGTTCCAGAGCTTCTTGTAACTCATTCACTTCTCCAGGGATTAGAGGAGTGGGGTGCAAAAATCTGGCCTCACGCACAGGCGCAGAGATTTGCGAACACAATCTAAGTCAGCTGAACCTGTATCTTGTAAGAAATGGTCCCAGGGAGCTCCCAATTCCCTAACCTCAGAGAACAGACAGCAAAATTGAGCTAGCTTCTGAAACAGCCATTGCCTCACATTGCATCGTCCGCCAATTAACGCCGCCCCGCCCTTTCGGCCCGGGAGGCAGGCCAGGTTTAGATCGCTCTAGGCTTCTCCTGGACGTCTCTTTATGGTAACGCTGAGCCTCTCTAGCCCTCATCCGCCGTCCTCTCAGTGGTAGCGCGGGGAGGAGAGGAAACGCTGGCAGTCAAGTCTGCCGTACGTGGATGCGGGTGCAGCCCAAACTCCGCAGAGGAGAGCGCGAGCTAAGGTGGGAGGGACCGGGGGGAGGCTCTGGGAAGGGCGCGAGTGTGGAGACAGGCCCTTGGGTGAGAGGGGGAGCCAGGACCGGTTCACGGAGGTCTCTAGGGAGAGGTGGGAGAGGAGGCCCAGACACGTGAGAGGGACTTCCAGTTGCTGGCTGAGGCCTCCAGCAGCCTGCCACCCCGCAGTCCCCGGCCTCCCCCAGTTCATCTGCGGGCCCCCTGTGTCAGGACCCAGCATAGTTTCTGTCGCATCTGTGTTCTCCTTGGGTTGTCGCCTCTTTTCGGGAGACCTGCAGCCCTTAAAGCTATGATTTAGGCTTGTACTTGTTTACAAGAGGGTGATGATGGCCTTGAACCTAGTCCGTAGCTTATATCCCTCCAGTTTCGTTTTATTTTTTAATGAGCATCCTCCCAGCCCTAGCTGTTTGGTTGAGGCCGGAGGCCGATCAGTATTCATTTTTTCCATCCCAGTAGGATGAACATAGTAAATGATCCTTGGACGTAGCTGGTAGCTTGAAACGTTACGATGTGGCTGTCAGCTAGGGGCGTTATGCTTGTGACCACCATGCTGTTGGGGTGGGAATAATTGCAGCATCCTGTGGACCTAGTCACCCTGATTTGGAGAGATTCATCCTCCTTGGTGTGAGATTGTGGCAGTTTACGAACGTGTATTCAAAACATGTTGTTCACAAAGTGCTAGTATTGAAGCTAGAGAAGCCACAACTGTAAAACAGGAACTAGGTGGTTTCTTGTCCTCACAGAGCTTAATATATTACTGAAAAACTAACAACAAAAAAAAAAAACCTGTGATGGTACTATGAAAAGGGAAGTCCCTGAAGTTCCTCTTTTGCCTTAGGTGATGCAGAAAATAAAACCATATAGCTCCTGCTTTCCCACAGCTGAGAATAGAGAAAAAATTTTAATGCAGTTAAATTGTTCTGCAGACCCAGAGGAAGAAGGACCTATAATAATAGTATTTGGGTAAGGCACACCAGATAGGTGAAGACACTGAAAAATAGCATTGCCTGGCACAGAAAGGGCCATGGGCTTTCCAAGCAGGGGACAATATAAAGGCTTAAAGTGTAAAAGGCCTTTGCAGGGTGTGTAGTTTGGCCTGGAGTATGTGGCATTTGAACAAGTAATGCCATGTTAGAGAGTCCAGACTCTCTTTTTTAGGAAGAGATGAAAGTATTTTCAACAGAATGATACAGTGTTCAGTTTCACAATCACTTAACAACTATAGTGTTAAGTATTGTTTGACAGGTTGGGCCACATCCAGAATCAGGTAGAATAAAGAGAACTTTGCTCATTCTTCCTGGTCTGGAAACAGTCTCTCCAGTTGTTGAAATCCCACTTCAGTTCTCTTTGGCCTTTAAGGACTAGAGGACTGGAGACAAATTGCAAATTTGGAAGCCTGAAGGGTTTGCTAAATTGTTCCCCAAATGATCTAAAAGTATGTTAGACAAAGAGCATTAAAGAATCTGAGGGGAGTACGTTAGATAAACCTAGAGTAAATCATTAGGGCCTAATTAAGAGGGATTCTTCATATGAAGTAAAATTAGTTTTTGTGGTTTTTTTTTTTCCTCCATTAAGCAAGAACTTGAATGTTGTAATAGGCTCTGTGCTAGGCTTGGTAACTAGAGCTCTAAGTTTCAGTTTCATCATCTGTAAATGGGGTGATAATACTTCACTGTTGTCAAGATTAATGAGATGATGTTTGTTCTTAGTACTGTACCTGGCACTTACTAACTACAGGCACTTTAACCAAATATTTTAAATGGTACTATTGACTGTGTTTTGGTTTTAAGTTCTTTACTTTTCCTGTTGGGCCTGACTTAAGGATTAAAGACTATCTCATTTGGCTCTTTAATCCTCCTGTTACTGTCCATTCACTTGTAGTGTGAGTAGTTAGTATTTGAAGATAATGGGTACAAAAAGTTGACAGTTGCAAGAGGCATGACTTGTATGCCTATGACCAAAACTGCTGATTTATAAAGTGCAGATGATTTTTTTCATTAAATAAGAGAATCTGGGAAAATGCCTTGTAAATTTCTAAGACCCCCCCCCCCCCCCCCAAAAAAAAAAAGCGTTTGTCATGAAAGGGAAAAACACAACCTAAAAAATCAATAAAATTTTTGTTTTGTTAAATTTCCTCCTAATGCTACTTTTTCCCACTAGCAGACTGGAAAAGCTGTATTAAGGGAAACCAACATATTGGAAAATATTTTGGGAAATTTCCCTCTAAATTTTAGAAAGAAAAAAAAAATTCTCCTTGCGTAATCCCTATCTTCGTCTGCTATTTTGTTAGTGGCAGTGATGGCTGTGGTGTCCTGCTTTAATTCCTGTAGGAGCCCTGCGGTAATGTCCTAGACCTTGTGTTACTAGGAAAGCTTGCTAGTGTCATTTCCTTGTATGAGCTTGCTCAGCTACATCTAGCCTGCCTACCTTAGAGTTTGATAATGGATAGCAAGTGATAATGCTTAAAAGCTTATTCCATAGAATCTAAATGTATAAATTTTTTTAAGATTTTTATTTATTTATATGAGAGAGTGAGAGAGAAAGAGTGCGCAAGCGAGGGGAGGGGCAGAGGGAGAGGGAGAAGCAGACTCCTCTCTGAGCAGGGAGCCTGACGCTGGGCTCAATCTCAGGACCCTGAGACATGACCTGAGCCCAAGGCAGATGCTTAACCCACTGAGCTCTACCCAGGCACCCCTACACGTATAAATTTTAAATAATTAAAAAAAAAAATTCACAGATACAGAGAACAGATTGGTGGTTGCCAGAGGTGGGGGAATGGACAAAATGGCAGAAAGGGGTCAAAAGGTACAAACTTCAGTTATAAAATAAGTAATGTGGATGTAATGTACAGCATGGTGACAATAGTTAATAACACTTGCATATTTGAAAGTTGCTAAGGAAGTAAATCTTAAAAGTTCTCATCACAAGAAAAAATTGTAACCATGTGGTGATGGATGTTAACTAGACTCATTGTGGTGATCTTTCACAATATATACGAATGTCGAATCATTACCTTGTACACCTGAAACTAATGTTATATGTAAATTACACCTCAATCAAAAAAACTTGTTTCTTGAGCTTGCAGTGTTCATACAAGGAGCAAATAATTTTGCTTACTGCCTAAGGTGATAGAAGGAAAAGAAGGGGTCTAATCGATCTACACTTATTTCATTGTCTTTTGACTCTTCTAGTAGTGCTATAAGAATATTAAACGTTAATTTTAGAATCACAAAATGTACTATATGTAGGCACTGAATAAACTGTTGGCAACCCTAAAGCAAAAGAAAGCCCAAGATGCCAAAAATTTTTAGGGATTTTTCAAATAAAAAAAAAATCCAGAGTTAGTAAAGAGAGACTTTATGTGAAAGGGTTATGGCAATAAGGGAAAAGGAACTATTGCAATGGAGAGAATTCTCTGACCAAAAGATCTACCAGCATCTCAAGGGAGGAGTAAAGGATGCTAGAACAGACTCCTTGATTTGATTGTAGATTCCAGAGTGTTTTACCCTGAGGCCAGCCTGTTCTCTGGAGGAGTTGTGGGCTCTGACTGAGGGTGGGCCAAAGTTCTGGAACCTGGGGGGAAGGAGAGAAACTTAAAATATAGCTAACAGACATTTTTGTTCCAGTTGGTCACTTTTGACCATGCAGTTAAGATTCATAAATTTATAGGGGTACATTGGTGGCTCAGTCGGTTGAGCTACAGACTCTTGGTTTCTGCTCAGGTCATGATCTCTGGGTTGTGAGATTGAGCCTGGAGCTCCACGTTGGCTTCCCCACTCCCTCTGTTCCTACCCCCACTGGCCTGTGTATGTTTGCCTGCGCGCTCTAGCGCTCTATCTCCCTATCTCCCTCTCCTTTCTTTCTTTCTGAAATAAATGAGTAAATCTTTAAGAAAGATTCACAAATTTATAAGTGAGGCAAAGAATAGGAATTTGGAGAGCCTTTATCTTTCCTAGTCATAGGTAAACAAGGGGGTATCCTCAGAGTCTTGTAGAAGCCATTAGGAGAGGAATCGGAGGATTTTTTTAACCATGACTCTCAAAGAATCAGGAAAAATTCAACTTCTCAAAAGGCATTTTTGCTATTTGAAATGGAAAATAAGTTTACAAATAAAATTCATCCAGACCTCTACAGGAAGGCCTTAGGAGACTCAGTGACCCTTGAGAAATTAAGCGTTAGTATTTGTAAATCCTTCACTAGGTGTAGTTTAAAAGTACTTGAAGACCTGGATCTCATTTGTATCATAGTAAAATCTTCCCAAAGGTGGGGCAAAAGAACTAAATCAGGTCTAAATGAACACATTTAAGGTTTTTCATTTGTTACTGGTTTTCTTCTTATCCATTTGAAAGCCGTACTTTTTTTTTTTTCTTCCACGATGAATACTAGATATACTGGTTAAAGTGATTGGCTAGAGCAAATAATCTCTTACTATGTCTAAAAGAATATTCCACACACTCATACACAAAGTTCCACAAAAAAAAGGGGGCGGAATTAAAATCATGACTGTCTGATAGAAGATTATGAACACACAGTTTTTGTTTCCCTTACTAATGAGGGAACTGGTAAGATATTATAAGCAGTTCAAATGACAAAAGAACAAAACATTTATTGATCAGGAATATTAAAATGAGCACATGGAGGCAAAATGGTCTTCTACAGTAGGCCAGGGAGTCCACTGAACCTCCACTAGACAAGTTACAAGAATATAGACAAGAATTGTATTTGCATTGCTAACCATTATCTACAGTTGTCAGCTGTAAACTAGCAGTGGAAGACACAGAACTCTCATAATCAGAAGTGAAAACCTTGACAGCTGTGCTTTCAACAATGCATAGTGCTGTATACATCTGTTTTATCAAATTTATGACTCCCCTCCCCTCATAATCTTCCCTAAATGTCAGACTTCCTGGAAGGCAAGTTCATGTTTGAGTGTATTTTCCTTTTTTTTAATATGCTTTATAAATATATAAGATGCTTGGTTAATGTTCTCTTAATTGAATTACCTAAAGCAGTGGATCTCAAACTAATATGCTTACATATCACCTGGAGATCTTTTTTAAAAATGTGGATCCTGATTCAATAGGTCTAGGGTCCTTACTGAGATTCCTCTTTTCTAACAAGTTCCCAGCTGACGCCAGTACTGGTTCGTGGACAGGGAATAGTAGGGCATTTCTGACTGTGTTAATTAAGGAAGGTGCTAGATTAATCATTACATCATTGCATGGAGAACATTGCATCATGTAGGTGAAGGGAGCAACATGAAGCTACTGGACTGTCACTTGAAGAAAAAAAAATTAATCGTGGGCCACATTGTCAGAACACAGACCAAAGCTAGCAAAAGAAACAGTTGCTGGGAAACAGATCCAAAGAGCTCTACAGTAGAACTTTAGGGAAGGAAGACAGAAATAAGGACATTGAGTAATACAACAGGGGAGGAGCAACCAGAGGCTGTAATTTTTAGAAGGCAGGCAGTAACCACTTAAGATCACTGGCTGAAATTTTGTGCTCCTTGAGCTAGCCTGACTTTTCGTTAGCCCTGCATTAGCCGTGCATGAACAAACTGCGTAATAGTAGATCAGGAAACAAACTCATGTAAGACTTTAAGCAATAAAACTTCATTAACACAGGTGTATACATTTTTACTTTGACAGTTTTAAATGATTTGGTACCGTTGTGCCACTGAGTTTTAATCAATGTGTAAAATTAATTTTTTTACTGTAACTGGCAGGCAGTTTATCTTCTGTTAGGACATTTTAATTTTAAACAGAGCAGGTCCTATAATTTATTAATGGGGAGTTCAGCTTTCTTTTAGCAACAAGTAAGAAGTGGGGCATAATGTGAAGCTGGTACCAAAGAAACATCTCTACTTACTGGAAGATGCAAAAAATGCATAGTAAATGAGATTGCCAAATTTAGCAAATAAAAATACAGGATGCCCAGTTAAATTTGAATTTCAGACAAATAACAGATTACTTTTTAGCCGTATTTGGGACAGTTAAAATATATGCATTATCTAAGATTCATATTTAACTAAGCCTACTGTATTTTATCTGGCAACTCTAATAGTGAATCTACCCTAACAGTGACACCTGAGGGATGGCTGCTTACAAATGGTATTGTGCAGCAGTTTAATTCCTTCAAGTGTTCGTCCAAAAATTACAGTACTCAAAAGTGTGCCAGGAGCTCAAAATAGTTGGAAGCACCTGTTTGCCAGAAGATGTTTTCAAGGACTAATAGGGTCATGCCTAAGTTAAATTAAAAACACATTTAACACTATACTCTCCAACTAAGAGTTCAGGTTCATAGTGGTTTAAGGTTAATAAAATTTATGCTATTATGGAAGATGTCCAAGCAAATACTATCAGAAAAAAGTGATTTAATAGGAGTTTAATCATATTTCCAAGCTCCTAAGGGAGATCACCTAAGTACACTGGCACAACTTAGAGTTTTGCTAATAAACTCTCATGAGCTGTGTAGTAATTTAGACAAGATGAAAGTGAACACATGAACAATTGCTTACTTGGTCTTTAGAGATTGAACTAAGTATTCCAGTGATATTCCACTATACATTCACTGGAATATTTTTTTTTTAAGATTATTTATTTATTTATTTGGCAGAGACACAGCGAGAGAGGGAACACAAGCAGGGAGAGTGGGAGAGGGAGAAGCAGGTTCCCTGCTGAGCAGGGAGCCCTATGCAGGGCTCAGTCCCAGAACCCTGGGATCATGACCTGAGCCGAAGGCAAACCCTTAATGACTGAGCCACCCAGGTGCCCCTGTAATACTTGTTTTTTATATTTTTTTATTTTCATCTTGTTTAAATTTTAATGAACTTAGAGTGCAGTATCAGTTTCTGGAGTAGAATTCAGTGCTTCATCACTTACAACACCCAGTGTTCATCACAAGTGCCCTCCTTAATACCCATCACCCATCTAGCCCATCCCCCACCCACCTCCTTCCATCAACCCTCAGCTTGTTCTCTACCATTAAGAATCTCTTATGGCTTGTTTCGCTCTCCCTTTTTCTTCTTTTCCCCCTTCCCATATGTTCATCTGTTTTCTTAAATTCCACATGAGTGAGATCATATGATATTTGTCTTTCTGTGACTTATTTCACTTATAATACACTCTAGCTCCATTCATGTCGTTGCAAATGGCAAGATTTCATTCTTTTTAACGGCTGTCAATTGTTTATCATGTATTGTCTATTTATTGTCTGTATCTTTTTGAAATGTCTGCTTAAGTCTTTTGCCAGTGTTAATGGTTTGTCTTTCTGTTGGTGAGTTGTAGTTTTTTTAATAATCTGGGTGAAAGGATTTGGCTGATAAATACTGTTTGCATATTTTCTCTCAGTATGTGGCTTTCCTTAATATTTGAAATTTTGACTTATGATGAATAAAAATAGTCTTTATGAAACGTAATTATCATCATTTTTTCTGTATGGTAATTGCTGTGTCCTGAGAAATCTTTGCCTACACAACATCATAAATATGGTCCCCAGTGTTTTCTCCAAAAGTCTTTAGTTTAGCTTTAGTGTTGAAGACTATGAACTATCTTGATTTTCATCTATAGTGTATGGTACTGGCCAGCATTCATTTTTCTCATATGGATATCTACTTACTTCAAAACCACTTGTCAAAAAAACTTCCTTTTCCCATAGGATTGGCTTTGTACCTTTACTAGAAATGATTTGTGCATATAAATGGGGGTATATCCCTTGGGTTTATATTTAATTCCATACCATCCTGATTAGAGTAAGTCCATTCTGATTGGAATGGAAGGCCTTCTAGCTTTGTTCTTTTCTGTGATTGTTTTGGATATAGGAAGTCCCTTTGCATTTCTATGTAATTTTTAGGTAAAGCTTATTAATTTATGATTATGATTGCATTGAATCTATAAATTAATTTAAGGAGAACATTTAACCAATTTTGTGTCTTCCAATATATGAACATGGGGTATCTCCCCATTTATTTTGGTCTTTTAAAATATCAAAAAATTTTGTAGATTTTAGTGTACAGATCTTCCATGTTTTGTTAAAATTATTCCTAAGTATTTCATGTTTCTTTAATGACACTTCAATGGTTGTGATTTTTTTATACGTATTGCTGGATTCTGTGTACTAAATTATTTTTATGAATTTTTGCCTATGTTCACGAGGAATTTTTTTTCCCTGTTTTGGAATGTCCTTGGTTTTGTATCAAGGTAATGCTTGCCTTAAATAAAATAAGTTGAGAATGAAAAAAAAAAAAAGATAAAAGGTAAGTAAGGAACAGATGCCCCAGTAGCCAAGGAAAAGAATTCCCTAATGGGTAAAAATATTAATTCTATGGACAGACAATTTCTAAAACGAATTTTCTAAGTTCCAAAATACTTTTATTAAATATGGTCAGGGTAGTCCAAGTCTTTGAATGCTTAGAAATAATTTTATGTTCAGAAAATCACTGATTAGTGGCTACAAATTTTGTGATAGTTACCTACAAATATAAAGAATCAAGCATCAATGAGAGAATAAGCATTAGCAATTTCTATAATGTGCTAAGGAGGTTGTTGATCAAGTTTCTTTCCTTGTGTTGACTGTTAAGAAAAGTCAGAGCCAGATTTGTGTCCCATATCTGTTAAAGTACAGTAGAGCATAATTTGTTTTATGACTCTATCTCTGGCTTCCTCTTTTCCATTCCTTCATTTATTTTAACTCACATTGCTGTTAAAAAAAAAAAATCTAATTTGTATAATGCAAGCCATTTTAGCTGATGCATTTGGCACCATTACTGGGAAGTTAAATTTTAAAAGTTGGTTGAAATAGAATAAAAATATATAAATATGCTCCATCATAATTAGCTTTTAAACATTTTAAGCTAAAATGTTCAGTGACATTTTAAACTTTAGATTGTATTCTATTAAACTTTTTAAATTTAGTATTTTAACTGAAAACAGATATGTATTTATTCACAGTTTTTTGTTACATGAGACCAGAGTCATCTTGTATATTTTTATATGATTTTATATGATTCTGGTTTTTCTCTGAAGAAAACATTGGGAAGTATCTAAGCTTTCTAACCAGTCTTTTTTTTTTTAATATGGAGGAAAGCTTATAAAAACACTTGCAAAATTGCACAATCCTAGATATTTCAACATTCTGCCACCACCCAGATTTCAGTGGTTCACGTATATTTTCAGCACTTTTTCTTCCTAGTGACTTTTATTTGTTGACTCTTTCCTTAAGAATTCAACCAAGTTTTTCTATTTGCTTTGAAAAATATTTATGAAAATTTTCAAATGGAAAGTACAGTAATAATGAAAACACTTGTGTTCATGCCTTCAATTTAATCTTCCATAAATCTCTTTTTAAAAAGTTTCCTTCCCCCTTAGAAGTATGTATGCCACAAATTTGGTATTTCTTACTCATGTATATTTTAGCATGATTCATATTTTCATCTCTAAACCATGTACACTATTTTGTGTGTTTATTTTTTTTTTTTTTAAGATTTTGTTTATTTATTTGACAGAGGCACAGCGAGAGAGGGAACACAAGTAGGGGGAGTGGGAGAGGGAGAAGCAGGTTTCCTGCTGAGCAGGGAGCCCTATGTGGGGGGTCCTGGGATCATGACCTGAGCCGAAGGCAGACGCTTAACCAACTGAGCCACCCCCAGGTGCCCCTATTTTGTGTGTTTAAAATTTTACATAAATGTATCCTTTTACAACTTTTTCTCTTAAGATTATCTTTAAGATTTGTCCGTGGTGATTCATATAATTTGTGTGGTTAACTGTTCTATAGGAGTGCCTGCTGAGTAACCCATGGTTTCTCATCCTTAAAATTAGATAATTTCTAACTTTTCACTGTCAAAGACCGTAAATGCTCGAAGTCTTTTATATATATAATGCACAAAAATCCTTGTGCTCTTTTCGGACATACATTTTTTTTGGCAAATACCTAGAGCTGAAAGTGCAAGGTCCTGGGATGTGGACTTGTTTAACTTTGTGAGAAATTGCCAAAAACACTCTAAAGCAGTTATACATTCCTACTAATGTATAAGGAGCATGTAAGAGTTGGCCACCCTAGGTTTTAACCAACCCTAGGTTATCAGATTTTTAAAATTTTGCTAAGCAAATGTTTGAGAAATGGTATTTAGTTTGCCTCTTTTTTTTTTTTGATAACTATAAAGGTTGAACATCTTTGCATGCGTTTATTGGCTATTTTGTTCTCTTCCTCTGTGAATTGCCTATCTATATTTGCTTAGTTGTTTTTTTTGTTTTTGTTTTTTTTAGATTTTATTTATCTATTTGAGAGAGAGCACGAGCAGGGGGAGGGGCAGAGGGAGAGGGAGAAGCAGACTCCCCACTGAGAGGGAGCCCAATGTGAGGCTGGATCCCAGGACCCTGGGATCATGAGACCTGAGCGGAAGGCAGCCATTAATCAATTGAGCCACCCAGTGCCCCTATTTGCTTAGTTTTCTAATGGGTTCTTTGTCATTTTCTAATTGATTTGTAGATGTCAGAATTCTTTATGTATATTTGGGATAATAATCCTAACCACACCTTTCAAGTGTGGCTGTTTTTCCTCCTTTAGAGTTATAAGGAAATGTTTAATTTTGACATATAATGTGTCCATCTTTTCCTTTGATATGTGCTTTCTTGTTTGAGAAATTCTTGTTTGTTCTTTGATATGTTCTTCTTGTTTCTTTGATATGTTCTTTCTTGTTTGAGAAATTCTTCCCAATGTTGCAGAGTCTTCTAGGTTTTCTTATAAACATTAGTACAGTTTTTCTTTTCTTGTTTAATTCTTTAATCCATCTGGAGTTGATTTGGTTTTCTTACAAACATTAGTACAGTTTTTCTTTTCTTGTTTAATGCTTTAATCCATCTGGAGTTGATTTGTGTTTGTGAGAAAGAGATCTTAGTCTGTCTTTTTCGATGTAGTTAGCTAGTTATCCCCTAATCTTTTATTAAATCTTTTCCCCATTAATGTGCACTACCCATTGATTTTATAAAATCACATGTCCTATACTGCACCAAGCCCTCATCTTTTCTTGGATCTATACTATAATATATTTGTCTATACTACTGTACTAAATACCACACTGTTTTAATTACAACAGCTTTATAGCAAATATCTTACTTTGTTTTCCTTCAAGACTATCTTGACTTTCATGGATTTTTACTCTTCCATGTAAACTAAATGCTAAATTCCAAGGGGGAGTGGTTGGAATACCTGCTGGGATTTGACTGGAATAGTACTGAATTTATAGATAAATTCCCAGAAAATTTATATACCTCGGTAAGATTTCCCATGATTAATTTCTACATTTATTTAGGATACCTTTTTTGTATTTCTGTTTGATGATTTTCTCCATAAAAGTCTTGCATGTCTTTTGTAGGATTTGTTTTGTAAGGTCTCTTAATGTTTTAGGTTTCTAGCATCATTGTTGAATTATCTTACTAGTTTTAATAGTCTGTCTGCTGAACCTTTTGTATTTTCTGTGTAGATATTTATATCATCTTTGAGTAATACTTCTCACTCCCTGTACCTTTTAATACAGTATTAAGTGGAAGCTTTACTGTAGTGTTAAATGGCAAGTATTCGTTTGTAGTTCTAACTTTACAGGGAATGCTTCTAATGTTTTATGATTAAATAATGTTTATTGTAAGCTTTTGGTAAATGTCTTTCTACTCCTTGCATGCTAAGAGTTTCTTTCTTTTAAATAGATATTGAAGTTTATAAAGTGCTTTTTCAGTTTCCCAGATAAAAAGTTTGCGGCACAAATCTGACTTCAGTGTCTTCTCTAGGGCGATCAGCACGTGACCTACTAGAGAGCGAGATCCCTAGGCAAAATCAAACAAGGGAAATTTGCTGGACTCTAGAGTGATGGATCCATGTTCAGTTGGAGTCCAGCTTCGTACCACAAATGAGTGCCATAAAACCTACTACACTCGTCACACTGGTTTCAAGACTTTGCAAGAATTGTCATCAAATGATATGCTTTTACTTCAACTTAGAACTGGAATGACACTTTCTGGGAACAATACCATTTGCTTCCATCATGCAAAAATTTACATTGACAGATTTGAGGATTTGCAGAAGTCATGTTGTGACCCATTTAACATACACAAAAAACTAGCCAAAAAAAATTTGCATGTAATTGACTTAGATGATGCCACTTTTCTAAGTGCAAAATTTGGAAGACAGCTTGTACCTGGTTGGAAACTTTGCCCAAAATGTACACAGATAATCAATGGAAGTGTGGATGTTGATTCTGAAGACCGGCAGAGAAGAAAACCTGATTCAGATGTATGTATAGCAGTCATTTTTTTCTTCTGTGTACTTCTACAATGTGAGGTTTTGTTGAACTATAAAGAAATATTTACATTATCATTTATTATACTAATTGTAATTAAAGTTGGGGAGGTGAAAATAAATGGTGTTTCTAAATATTTTTGTATACCCAGACTGGATGATAAAGTATGCTTGAGAAAGGAATAACATACTATGTCCAAGACTCAAGCTGTAATTCCTAGGGCTAAGATGTTGGGAGTGGCTTTCAGAACATTCTGGTAAAGCCAGGACTTAATTGTTATCTTAGTTTCTTTTCTAATACCAAAGTAACTCCATGAGACCTGCCCACCAGTGAGGATCTTTATAGCAAAATGAATTCCCCTTTCTTATGAAGGACTTAAAAATGACTGCTTTAAAATGAACACCAGAGAAATGACTTGCAATAATTGTTTCTTCAGCCTTTCTTTCTCCTTTGTCACTAATACCATTCTTGTTTGGGTTTTTTAGATGCTTGTGAGTTTCCTTTGCTTCTAGCTCTGAGTTCTTTTTTTTTTTTTTTAATTTTTATTTTTTTATTTTTATTTATTCATTTGAGACAGAGAGATAGAGAGAGAGAGAGAGCATGAGCAGGGGGAAGTGCAGAGGCAGAGGGAGAAGCAGGCTCTCCTCTGAGCAGGGAGCCAGATGTGGGACTCGATCCCAGGACCCTGGGATCATGACCTGAGCAGAAGGCAGAGGCTTAACCATCTGAGCCACCCAGACGCCCCTAGCTCTGAGTTCTTATTTGGTATGATCCAGCTAATTTAAGAACTCCCTGTGGTCAAAAAACACACATTTTTACATTGTAAATACTAAATATTTATAACTCGCTTATTCACATTGCCTACATTCAGATTATTTAACTATATCAGAAAAAAATTGAGATTTCATAAAGCTGTCTTTGGTGTAGAACAAAGACAAGTATATCAAAGGAGCACTTCTCAAAATTTCTATTTATAACCAATTTATAATTCTTGGTGCTGGGATATTTTTCTCAATTTCTTCCTTTTCATTATATTAATAAACCAAATTAAAAGATAATTAAAATTTTAAATTATATGTAGTGCTTCCCTTTTGTTCTCCCCATAGAGGCATATCTCCAGGACCCACTGTTCTCTTGCAGTTCATACTAGGTACTTGCTGCTGTCACTTAGATGTTTTCGCCATTTCATTTATTTGTTGCTCTCGTGGAATATATCACATAAACTGCTTTTTTCCCAGATAATGAACTTAAATCCTTAATCATCGAAATTTTGTTTTACCAAAGCTTTTTAAAAAGATGATAATACTATTTCAGAACTTAAAACCATATTACCTCCCTGCTTTTAAAAATATATATAATAGAACCTTTCCTTCAGGACTCAAGATCATATTAGAAACATCAGTTTTGTTTTTGTTTTTTTTTAAAGATTTAATATTTTTTTAAGTAATCTCCACACCCAACATAGGGCTCGAACTCATAACCCCAAGATCATGAGTCACAGACTCCACCGCCAGGCACCCCAGGAATCTCAGCGTTATGCCGTTGTTATACAACTGTTATACAACAGTTTTTCTGCCTTTTCTGCCATCTTAGCAGCAGCTGTTGCATTTTTACCATGCTTGTTGCCCCTCCTGATATGCCAGAGACTAAAATTAGGTAATGAAAATATTACAACTAAATTAACCCATAAACTTTGGATATTGTCTAGGGCTGTGTAAATGTTGTTGCACTTGGGCTCTAAAACCTTTTTCTTTTTTGTGAATTCCAGACCATCCTTCAGGTTAAGGAATAATCTGGATTAACATTAAGTTAAATATTAATCTGTTCATGGTCTGTTGTCAAGATTTGAGTTGATAATTTGTTACCTTTATTCAGGGAAGAACTGCTAAAGCTTTGAGGTCGTTGCAATTTACAAACCCAGGAAAGCAAACTGAATTTGCTCCAGAAACTGGTAAAAGAGAAAAAAGAAGGCTCACAAAAAATGCAACCGCTGGTTCTGACAGGTAGGCTGTGTTCACTTAAGACTTGTATTAACTTGCTGCTTCACATCTGTATTGTTTTCACTATCTTAAGTTTTGAATTTTCTGGGTATTTAAATTGGATGATCTGGAATTAGTAAGAATCTCCAAAGACTGCATATAAAATGAAGGCATTCCTTTCAACTCTAAAAATTTTTTTTTTTTTTTTTTTTTTTAAAGATTTCATTTATTTATTTGACAGAGAGAGATAACAAGTACGCAGAGAGGCAGGGAGAGGGAGAAGCAGGCTCCCCGCCGAGCAGGGAGCCCGATGCGGGGCTTGATCCCAAGACCCTGGGATCATGACCTGAGCCGAAGGCAGAGGCTTAACCGACTGAGCCACCCAGATGCCCCTAAAAATTTATTTCTAAGAAAGTGTCAATGAAGTGAACAAGTTAACATTTTTGGCATGAGAATTAAAATTTAAGCATATTATACTTAAAACAATTCTTTAAAAACATTAGTATTATATAATTGGTATGTCATTCCTCTATGGGTGGCATCCAAAAAGTCAATCTTAGAAGAATTCAAGGTTGCTTTTTATCTTTTTACATGTCTGAAGTAGAAACAGTTATGGTACAGTCAACAGAATGAGAAAACTAAATTGTTTAGAATATGACTTTTTAAATTGAACATTTCTTAAGCACAGGTTGACAAAGAAATGTTAGTATAATCATTCAGAATTATTTTCTACATATGCCATTTATTCCATCTGTTAAGGTTTCCATTGGGTCATTTAATTGTTTTTAAGCCAGATTTGCTAGAGTCCGTTAAAGAACAAGAAACAGATTAATTGCAGTATAAAAACCAATAGGGTAGTAGAAAGAGATCGGTAACCAACAAAATGTACCACTATTAAGCTGCTGTTCTCTGTTGTTGCTGTTAAGGTAAGGGGAAAATATTTTAAACAGAAATATATTTTTTGGAAATAGTAAAGGAATGGACTGAGTTGACTTTTAAATGGACTTCTAGAGGCATATTCAGGCTTTTTGGATTTGTCTCCACACTTTAGAATGAGTCTCTTCTTCTCACAGAGCTCATTTACTGCTAATTAGGCTTGAGTCTGGTAAGTTATGTACCAGTTTTGCAGGATGTCATCCCTAATTCAAAATAGTACACCTCCTTAAATTTGTTTTCATTGCCTTATTTTCAATAACCTATTCAAAAATAACGTGTTTGTGAGGTGTAATTCGTCTGTGTTTTATTTTACAGACAAGTGATACCAGCAAAGAGTAAGGTCTATGATAGCCAGGGTCTCCTGATTTTCAGTGGAATGGACCTTTGTGACTGCCTTGATGAAGACTGTTTAGGATGTTTCTATGCTTGTCCTGCCTGTGGTTCCACCAAATGCGGAGCTGAATGCCGCTGTGACCGCAAGTGGCTGTATGAGCAAATCGAAATCGAAGGAGGAGAAATCATTCATAACAAACACGCTGGATAATTTGTGGTATCAGATTATGGGCTCTTTAAATATCCCTTCTCTATTTCTAAAACTCTGTCACCCTAAGATACATTTTAAAGTTGGTTGCCAAATGACAAGAATTTGAAAACCACCTCAGCATGCACTCACTCTGCACTAATGTTGCATTTAGGGTGCTTTAAGATTCATTATCTGATGTAAATTTAGATGAGCTGTTCCTCAGCAGTCAGCTTTGAGCCTGTCCGGGTCAATGTCAACAAGTAGGCAGAGGCAGTCCTCCATTAGCACAGCACAAATTTCAGTTACCATGGTCTATACTGTGAGCATTAGGTAAAGTACAAACTTCCCTGCTAGCCCTTTGGTCCACAAATCATTATGTAGCAGACGTGCTTCATCGTCACGGACCAATCACAGTACTTCTCTCAGATTCTGCTAGTGATTGGTTACTGCACATCTGTCATTCAGTTCACTCCCAGACAGCAAAGCATGTGGTTGTATTGTCTCCTTGTCACCCATGTGACATTTTACAAAAGTAGATCATCAAAAGAACTGACCAACAAAGATAAAAGTGAATGAAGAAAGGAAAAACGGTAATGCTAGACGTGAGACTTGAACTGAATGTAAGTGGAGTTGTGGAGGAAATCCCCGATGGGAATGTTGGTGCTGCCGCGAGCCTCAGTACACAGCTTGGGGAGCCTTGTGGAGGCAAGCGTAAGGGAACTGGTTGTGACGAGAAGGTTGAGTAGGTCCCAGAGGAAGTGATGGTAAAAACTTCACACTAAAGGCAATTAGAGTTATTTTACAACATTGAAAGTATGAATGATAAAATGGTGGAAGCTGATCCAAACTTGAGTATGACAGTTCGCCATGGCATAGAGTAGATGCTTACTTAGTATCCTAAGTTAACAAAAAGTCAAGCACTGTTCAAACCCCTTATGGTTAGTTTTTTACAGTGGAATAACACTTTCGCCGTGTTTCTGATGTTTTAAATTACAGTGTACTAACATACTTTTTTACAATGTTTTCGTTTTCTTTTGTTTATAACACCGAGTTTTTAATATTTTGACAGATTTTTAAAGGTCACAGAACATTTTCCCCCATTGATTATTAAGATTGCTTTGAATGGCCATTTTTTATGGTCCTACATTACTGTGCAAGCCAAGGACTGTAGCTGAGTACAGTGCCCACCTACTTCAGGAAAAATTAATTTTGATAAAACTAGGTGGTCGAGTGTTAAAAGTATTTTGGAAATAATCTGCGTATCTAAATGCTAAAATTCATCTGGCGATTTACCCTTAAAAAAAGTTTTAGTATTGTAAACCTTTCATTGTTTAGACCATACATTCTTGGTGAAAATTTGTTTTTGATGGCAAAAATCTCATTCTTTGTATAAAGCATGGATATACATATAATACATAAACAGGGATACATTGTATCTGTGGTATTAAAGTTTTATGGGTGGTGATTAGGATTAAGAAGCCTAAAAAAGGCTTTAAGGGAGTAATAATGAGAAAAAAACGTTAGAGCAACATTGGTTGAGAGAGAGTATAAATTATTTGGAAATTGAATCTTGTACAGGATTTATGGAATTTGTATGGGTGCTGTTTGGAGGATGAGAGTGGGTGATAACTGCTCTTTTTTTAAGCAGCTACCTATTTGTCTAAAATTGTTCATCTAGGACATTGCCACTAAACTAGGTTTTTGCTTGGTTTTCCCTAAATTAGAGTACTTTGGTTTAATCGGATGAGCTTTTAGCAGTTTGAAATACTTTTTAGCTATTGAAACAAAATTTATACAACCAGTTTGATTAAATTGACCAGTAGAGGTTTATTTTTACTCCTGTATACTTCTGGTACCTGTTTAACAGGTTTTACTTTGATGGAATGCCATTTTGAACCATGGAATTGTCATTAAATTACATTTGTCACTGGCCTAGTTATCAGAAGTATGGTTAGTATCATGCTTTTTTTTTTTTTTTTAAAGATTTATTTATTTATTTGAGAGAGAGAGAGAGCAGGAACAGAAGCAGGGGGAGTGGCAGAGGGAGAAGCAGGCTTCCAGCTGAGCAGGGAGCCCAATGCAGGGCTCAATCCCAGGACCCTGGGACCATGACCTGAGCCGAAGGCAGACGCTTAATGACTGAGCCACCCAGGCACCCCAGTATCAGTTATTTAATTCACATTTCAACAGAGCACTGGCAAAAAAGATATTTTGGCTTTATACACTTAAATCAGATGCTAGATTTTTTTTTTTCTGAATTAAGGAAATATTTTGTTATAGAGGATACACAGACTCCCAATTTTATCTGAACTTCTGGGTTCATTAGACAGTTAGTTGCGTTACTGCCAATGTTTTTGTTGGTTCTAAGTAAGTATGATTTAGTATATTGCTTAAGCTATTCGTAGGGACAAATTTAAGTCTTAGATTTTTTTTGTTGTTTAAAACAGGAATATATTTTCAAAAGAATAAATGACTTTAAAATTCAAATTGTTTATATTTCAGCATTCCTTAGTGGAACATTTCTGTGTTTTTTTTCAGATGGTAATAATTTAAGTTTCAAGGGTAAATTTCTTGAACAGTTTTGCTTATATTTGTTCATTATACCTGTTTCCTAAATAGGAAGCACTCACTTTTCATGAGCATGCACAATGTTTACAGAGAGAGGTATGTCTAATTTAGAGTATGCTATAATAAAAGCTGTGTTTTGGGAAAATTACATCATGAGTTTGCTTACTGTTTTTTAATATAGAATCACAGAAATACAGAATACAATTAAATCATCTAGATTCTTTTTATATTTTGCATAAATATGGTTCCAAGTGGCTAAATTATTTTAGGATACTATTAGTTTAACAAGCAGAAATAAAAGCAATACGAACACTTCTGCTGTATATGGCTCCTGCTGGAGAAGTTAATGTAAGGCCATAAACATTGGTCTTACACAGTATTGGCCACAAACATTAAAATAAAAATGCATGTGTATATTTGAAGTAAATGGCATCCCATGTAATCTTTTTCCTATTTCTTTTACAAGTATAAGATGAAATATTATACTTGATTCTTCTATTTTTAAAATGTTATATCTACTTCTGTATAACAAGCTGTTCTACCACCTGACAGAAAATTCTCCAGAAAAATGCTTTCATGAGCTCTCAAATCTTCCATGTTCAGAACCCCTAAACACATATTGCAGAGCCTAGGTAATATGAGTATTCTGTAAACAAACAAAAATGTTTGTTTTTTAATGGGGATGGCTGTCTGAAGTGTAGTTATATAAAGCATTGTAGGTGAGTTTCGTTGGACAAAATCTGGGCAGTTCAGTTCTTTGAAAGAGGTGTTGCTGCGCTGAAAAGGCAGATCCCACTGAGACCCCACCCCACCCGGGTCAAGTAACAATGTATAAAACGGAGGGGGTCTTAAAAGGACTGCACTTAGGTAATTCGAGATTTTCTGTTTACATTGCGGATACCCTGAAAGAAATAGCTTAAGGTCCTTGTACAAAGTCATGTGGCACTGCCTTAGTTTTTGCTGACATCTGCTGGTATTTTGATGTAAATAAACTCTCTGCTGCTACTCCTTAATGCTTAATCTCTTCACTTCTAAATTGTGAACACCAGTATTTACATTGAAGTGGGGTATTTTAAAGGTTTTTTTTTTTTTTTTTTAAGATTTTATTTATTTATTTGAGAGACAATGAGAGAGAGAGCACATGAGAGGGGGGAGGGTCAGAGGGAGAAGCAGACTCCCTGCTAAGCAGGGAGCCCGATGTGGGACTCGATCCTGGGACTCCAGGATCATGACCTGAGCCGAAGGCAGTCGCTCAACCAACTGAGCCACCCAGGCGCCCTGAAGTGGGGTATTTTAAAGAACCCTGGTAAAGTAGAATGGTTTCTCTTTGTAACATTCTTAGGCCTCACCCCGCAGGACTCAACCAGGTTTGTTTTTTTTGGAATATGAGTGAGGATATGAAAATATGTAGGGGTACTTCTGGATTTCACTTATTTTTATAAAGTGTAGAAACTTGGAAAAATAATGCATTTATCTACTTAAAAATCATCAAACGCTCCATTGAACACTTCGTTTGAAAGGCATAATAAACTCCTGTAGAATATATACTCCCGACCTATAGATTATTTGTAATGGCATAGTTGTGAGGATTGACTAATTTTACCACGATAATCTAACTTCCAGAAGATAAAGATTTACCAGATAAAACATTAACTCAGTTGAGTTAGTAATACTGCATCTTTAAGTGCAGTTTGAAAGTATTTAATTACAGCCCTATCAATGGCACTTAAACTAAATGTATTAATTTTTTTTCCCCTTAAAGCCGTGAGTGAAAAATTTCTTTGTGAGACACTTAATGATTTTAAAACTTCAATTTCCTCATTTCCTATCACTGCAAGCAAACAACTGTTTTATTAAAGAGTTGCCATAATCTTCAGCTATGGTTTTAAGATAAATGGACCTATTAAAAGTAAAATGCTTACAAATGCTGCTAAAATGGCCAAAACCTTCCAGTACTCCCAACTCCATCACCTAATGCATGAAAACACAAAAGTTTGGCTCATGACTTTCATTGTAAACATGCTGGATGATCCTTCTTTTACTCAGTTCTTTTCAGAGGGACATTTTGAGGTGAGGGCACATCTTTCTTTAATGAAATAATATAAAAACTAGACATGGGTCAGAGTTGCAGGATATTTGTCCTTTTGAGAGAATTTCTGTAAAACCAAGATAGAAGAATATGGCCTGTAAAAGGAGACCTGAAATGATTCAAAATGTAAATACTAGCTCTGTAAGTATCCCTTTGTTATCAACAACCAATCAGTTACATTAAACAACTTGATAAATACACATTAAGTTTTGGGTTTTTTTTATTTTGGTTATATTCTGGTAGCCCAAGTTTATGATTTAGACTTCAAGGTAGTATTTACTTATTTTTTTTTAAATTGGTTATTTAGTGGCCTAAGATAAAGTAATAGTGGCAGCACTGGTACCATGTAAGTGGGTTCTACAAGGTTCTGGGTGAAATACAAATTTAATTTTGGCATTGAGAGGTAAAGCTATTCAGGAATGTTCAGTGAATTCTGGCATCATTAGGGTTACTTTTTTTTTTTTAATTATTTATTTCGACGGAGAGAGACAGCAAAAGAGGGAACACAAGCAGGGGGAGTGGGAGAGGGAGAAGCGGGCTCCCCACGGAGCAGGGAGCCCGACGCGGGGCTCGATCCCAGGACCCTGGGATCATGACCCGAGCCGAAGGCAGACGCTTAACGACAGAGCCACCCAGGTGCCCCATTAAGGGTTTGTAAATAACAAACTCATGCCTTCCCCAGAGGTTAGTTAACCATTTTGATTTGGACTGAACTTTCCTGTTTTTCAGTTCGGCTTAGTATAGTGAAATCAGATCAGGTCTCATTAAGATTTTATTTGAGAGCGAGCGAGCACGGGCCTAAGTCCTCCCACCAGCAGGGGGGCGCAGAGGGAGAGGGAAAGACAGAGACTCTCAAGCTGACTCTGAGCTGAACAAGGAGCCCCACAAAGGGCTCTTTCTCATGACCCTGAGATCATGACCTGAGCCGAAATCAAGAGTCGGATGCATAACCTACTGAGCCACCCAAGCGCCCCCAGATCAGTTGTTAAAATGGAGCCTGGAGGGCCAATCTGATGATCTGGAGAAAACTATCACTTGAGGGTTTTTTTGTTTGTTTGGCTTGGTTTTTTGGTAAATGAGGTTTTTAAAATTACCAACATGCTTTCGTCATTTATGCCTTAGTGAAGGAGACTATGCAAAGAGCACTCTGCATAAAATATAGGCCCTACAATCTGGTGCATGCAAATAAGATGATTTTCCAAAATAACATGGCTTATGGCTTTTCTAAACTTGGCCACAAGACTTCCCTATAGCAAATATTGAAAGGAAAATATTTCCAAAGTTTTTCTGTAAAAGTTTCCAACTCATCCCCAGAAGTTATAGTTGAATAAATGCTTAATTTGTCCTCGATGTCTTTTTGTATCAAAGAACTTCACATAGATTTAAGGTCAGAGAACAGCTAAACATCCTTAACAGACCAAGCTTCCCATTGTGTGACATACCCACAGCCCATGTTAGGGCCCTCAGACCTTTAGGTAGGGAAATGGCCCTAGGAGATTCTTACTCTGCATTTTGTTTTCCCCTGGTCCCAACTGGTTGACTTTGGTAAGAGACCTGGCCCAAGGGAAGCCAGTTTGGCCAGCAAAGCTTACAAGTTGGGCACATGTTAAGGAAACATCATCACCAAGTGATGAAAGAGATTGAGCCAATCAGATGCTCTCAAAACTTTAGACTAGATAGAGGAGAAAGAATTCGGTGGTTTGTATAAGGGAACATGAAAGGACAGAATCGCTAAGGCACGCTAGGGTTCTAGACCTACACACTTGGGAGGCAACAGCTCTCGGAGCTGTCAGTGAGTCCCCAGAGCTGCTGTCAGATTCGTACATCTGTTGTATCTCGAAAATGCCCACTCTCAATGCAAAGTCAAGATTCCATAATATTCATTACATATCCTTGCAACAAACACTCGATTACTTAAGAAAACCTTAATGAGTTCTTTCACCCAAGGAGACTTACTAACAGACCTGCTCTTCTGATTAAGAGACTAGAGAGTGGAGGAGGTGTAGTGTTAACACTCCTGCACGTGTTAGCATTGTGTCATTGAAGAACTCTAGACCAGTGGTTCTCGAATTTGAGCAAGCATCAGAATCACCTGAGGGGCTTGTTAAACCCCAGCCTGTAGGGCTAGGGTTGAACCCACAGTTTCTGATTTAGTAGGTCTGGAGGAGGGACAGAGAATTAGCATTTCTATCACCTTTGTAGGTAAGGTTTGTAGGTGAGGTTGAAGTGGCTAGTCTGGAAACCATCCTTGAAAAACTGCTCTACAACGGTGGTTCTCAACCTTGGAAGCACACTGGAGTAACCTGTGGAACATCAAAAAAATACCTTTATTTGGGCCTCACCCCCAGATACCTGGTTTAATTGGTCTGGGGTTTGGCTTGAGCGCTGGGAAGGAAACTCCCTTCTGGCTCAGTGTGGAGATCACTCAGAATTCAAGTGGGTGACGGATGGTTGATTTTCTGTGGCATCTCGGTTAGACGATGGTATCCAGTTTTTCATCAGACATTACTCTAGATTTGCTATGAAGGTATTTTTTAGATGTGATTAACATATACATCAGTATACTTTTTTTTTAATTTTTTTTTTAAGGTTTATTTCTTTTACAGAGAGAGACACAGCAAGAGAGGGAACACAAGCAGGGGGAGTGGGTGAGGGAGAAGCAGGCTTCTTGCCGAGCAGGGAGCCCGATGTGGGGCTCAATACCAGGACCCTGGGATCATGACCTGAGCCAAAGGCAGACGCTTAACGCCTGAGCCACCCAGCCGCCACCCTTCAGTAGACTTTTAATTAAGCAGATTACCTTCCTTAACGTGAGTGGGCATGATCCAACCAATTGAAGGTTTTAAAAATATTGATGAACCCCAATGAAGAACGAATTCTGCCTCTCGACTGCCTTTTCAGACTCGAGCTGCAGCATCAACTCTTCTTTACACGTTTTGGACTTAGCCCCACAATCATGTGAGCCAATTCCCTAAAAAATCTGTGTGTGTCTGTCTGTGTGTCTCTCTCCGTCTCTCTCAATCTATACACACCTTCTTTCATTTCTCTGGAGAACCCTGGCTAATACAATAACCCATTTAGTCTCTATTCCAGATTGTTTCCCAGAAAGATCCTGGCTCTAAATCAGAGTGTAATTTCTTCATTAGATTTTTTTTCTTTTTCTATATCTCTGGCCTTCGGTGAGTCAGTGAATATGTAACTCAATCATTTTTACTTTCTCCTATTCATGTTATCAAATCCATTTAGCTCCTCCTTGGAACATTCTTGAATCTGCTTTGGTTTTTTGTTGTTCATTTTTATTTTGTTTTCACCACCCTGGTTAAAGCTCAGTAGTGTTTTGCATACTTAGTATCAATCCCTCCTTTTGGTGTTAGCACCGAAATTTGCCTTTGAGCAACCACCCTCATACTCAGCCTGTGTTCAGGTGGTGTTGACCTCACTTTGTGATTCTTGGGGTGGGCACATCACCGAGTCCTGGCCTCTGAGAGTGCAGCATCTCCCCAAACTTAGTGAATGTCTCAAGGGTGAATACACGATTAGCTGATCCGATCAAAGCCAATAAACATCAGCATTGCTGGGCCCAGAGAAAAAGAGATACTCATTTTTCAGTGAGAGTTTCTAATGTTACAGATTTAGGACTGGATCTATTGGTGTCTTATCCAGACACCACTTAAGAATCAGCCTTAGAATGAAAGCAACATAGGTAAAAGCAGAAGCCACAGTCAGACAGACGGACAGACAGGATTTGGATACCCGGATCCAGCTATGTCTGAAGTCAATCCTGAACTATCCAGTCACATGAGCCAGTCATTTTCACTTTTTTTCCCGTGATTGGCCATTAAGTGAATACAAGGTAGTGACCAGATGAAGAGTTAACTCTATTCATCCAAAGATAAAAACCACCAGAGCTCAAGGGTAAAATGGCCTGTTTGAAACTCATGCCCTTGGAATGTATATGCATTTTTTTTCTTTTTTTTTTTTTAAGATTTTATTTATTTATTTGACAGAGAGATAGTGAGAGCAGGAACACAAGCAGGGGGAGTCGGAGAGGGAGAAGCGGGCTTCCTGCCGAGCAGGGAGCCCGATGTGGGACTCGATCCCAGGACCCTGGGATCATGACCTGAGCCGAAGGCAGACGCTTAACGACTGAGCCACCCAGGCGCCCCGTATATGCATTTTAAAGAAGGAGCCCAAGTAGCTGTGACCTACAGCCACATCTTTATTCCTCCTCCAAATTCTTGCAGAAGCTGCTTACTCTGTAGTTGTCGTGGACACTTAATTCTGTATGTTGAAGTAGAGAACGTGAGGCAGTGGTTCTACCAGAAAAGGGTGAACAAGGCACAGTTCAACATTTTCTGTATGTCACTTCCAATGATAATAGTGCCAAAAAACTAAATGTACAGGGACTTTCTGATACTGGATAGTATTTTAGAAGCTGGATATTCTAAATCACTTATGATAAGGATATTTGGATGCTTTCATTTTTTTTTATTTTCTATACTGATGTATTTTTAAAACTTTTTTTCAGTTTTGAAATTAAACGAAAAAAAGCATTGATTATTTTTGCCATGAATTTCACAGGTTTGCCATGAATTTCACCCTCATATTTCTGAGGGTTTTTTTTTTTAAGACTTTTTTTTTTTTTTTTTTTTTAAAAAAGAGCACAAGCAGGGGGAAGCAGCAGAGGGAGAGGGAGAAGCAGGCTCCCCGCCTAGCAGGGAGCCCGATGTGGGACTCGATCCCAGGACCCTGAGATCATGACCTGAGCCGAAGGCAGACGCTTAACCGACTGAGCCACCCAGGCGCCCCTCTGAGGTTTTTTTGTTCCAAAACATCTTTGTAGGGCTATCATCTATTTCCTTGGAAAAATATATAGCTCTAACATTTGTATAATTTAGAGAAATATTTGGATTGTTAAACCTTTGCTATTAGCCAAAACTTTGGTAAAAATAAACACACTTTAAGGGGGGAAAAAAAAACCCCTGTTTTTATACTTCTACTTTGTTGACTTTTGTGCTTCAAATTTAAAAGAACCAATTCTATACAATTAATAATTGGGACAGACCTAATAATATAGTACCATTTCACACATACTGAGTCTAACTTAGCAACATGCTACCTTTGTTGGGTGTTCTCTCATTTCATCTTCCCACCTGTCCTACTTAGCTGCTACCTTTTCAGTTACACAGTACAGTATTAGCAATTATAGTCACCCTGTTTTACATTAGATCCTCAAACCTTATTCATCATATAGCTGAAAGTTTGTACCCTCTTACCAACCTCTCCGTATTTCCCTGGTAAACTGGTCCCCCTGCCCACCGCCCCCACCCCCAGGCCCTGGCGACCACTTTTCCATGCTCTATTTCCAAGAGTTTTGACTTTTTGTTTGATTCCACGTGTAAGTGTTACCATGCAATATTTGTCTTTGCCTGGCTTATTTCACTTAAGCTGCTCCTTTTATAATTATCATTTAACAAATGAAGAAACTGAGGCTCAAATAATTTAATAACTTGCCTACGGTCACATAGCTTATAAATGAGAGAGAAGGGATTCAAATGGGGTCTATTTGACTCCGAAGTTCAAATGCTGACTTACAGCCACTGTATTCTTTTTCCATTCAGTTTATGAATGTGAACTTCTTCCTATTCAGGATTCACTGTAGCTATTTGATTCTGATGGTTTAGGAATTATTATGGCTTGTTATTATAATTACGATTCTAGTTAGGTATTACAGGTTCCTTAAGGTGTGTCCTGGAGTCCCCAGCATTCAGACACCTCCAGAAAAATGGACAGAAAATTATTGCTTGGCCAGTTCCAAAATGTCTTTCTGCTTCCATTCTGAGGAGTCACTTTGAAGAGTTATACACCTGATAAATGATAACAGCCTTTCATTGTGTCATTGGGCACCTAACTGTACTTTTGTTCTGACGTTTAAATCCTTTGTATCCATCTCCGTTGTACGATACCCATATGCCCAGAAGAGGGCGATGTTTTACTACAAACTGCCTCCAACCTGCTTTGGACAAAGTGTACACTTAGAAACAAAATTTCTTAAGGTTAAATTGGAGTGCCATTTGCTTGAGCACCCTTTGCTTAAGTCCTTTGGGAGGAAAATGTTTCTTCTAAATATTATATGGAGAAGAGAAAAGTTTTCTTTCTCAACCACTTCATTTTTATATAAGTTGTTCTTTCAACTGAAAATCAAATACTTTATTGAAGTAGATTGTAGTGGAATATTCTAGAACCAGTCCACACTTCAATTATAAGTATTTCTACAATCCAGAGAAAAGAGCATGGGCTTTGGTGTTAGAAAAACCTGAATTTGAGTACTGTCTCTATTCCTTCCTGGCTTTATGACTTCACACAAGTTACTTAGTTTCTAGAAACCTCAGATTTCTGAATAGTGGTACCTACAGTATAACAACGTTGTGAGGATTAAATGTGCCCGCTTCGGAACCTAACACAGATGCTCAGTAAATGGCAATGTTCTACATTTCTGAAAAAGCAGCCAAACAGAGCAAAGTTATATGAAATTTTCTTTTAAGATGAGCCTTGGTCATTTCCATCCTCTGTTGCATTAAGCAAAAACACTTGGCACATACTACACATTCAGTCAATTTTGTTGAATAAATATTTTAAAATATAAAAAAAGTTACACTTTAGGAAAAGCAGGAAGCTGGAGATAAACTGGTAATGTAGTTTACTAGGTATATTTCTACCTTCTTCCCTTCCTTTCTTCTCCCTGCCCCCAATAAAAGAAGCTAGTCCCCTCCTTTCTTTGAGTGAGGGAAGGGAGTTTGACCAAGTAAGAATAAGGTTTTAGAAATGAAGGGGAAAAGGAATAAAAGGAAGTGTTTGTTTGCTGTCCTCTGTTTTGTCTTTGGTAGGTAAGAATCTGCTGCTGAAGGAAAGCAAAGGCTTGGGGGCCGCAGGAAGTGCAGAGTCCAGACCCTGGGCCCCAGGAGGCAAGAGCCACAGGTGCCAAAGGCAGGTGCCAAGGGGAGCTGGCTCTGTGGCAGGGGGTGGTGAGCTCTCAGAGGTGAAAGCAGCCACACATAAGCTCTCCTTGCTCTCTCTACTCTGCTCATCCCTCCTTCTGGGAAACCCTTAACAAGCTGAGCCCAGAACAGCAAAAGGGGAGTTGCTGCGGGTTCTGCCACTTTGCGTGCTGTTGGCCTTTGGTCTGGGTACTCACGCCCCAGGCCCAGCTGTGTCTACTCCCAGCAGGTACAATGTGTCACCTCCATTGACCCATGGAGGTCATCATGACTAAACAACCAGAAGATGTAAGTGATGACACTTCTCACAGGAGGGAAATCACCTCTAAATGACAAACATGGCTGCCACCAGGGGCTTAAAAATAGAGATTTTGTACGATGATGCTCATCACACTTATAATAGCAAAATTTGCAAACTAATTTTCCAACTAGAGGAAAACTGTTGAATAACTAATGGTATAATATTTATGTATCAACATAATGTAACCAAATAGGTTGGGTGGAAAAATTTTAATGACATGGGGCAATGGTCATGAGGTTAATTATTTTTTTTTAAGGCAGAATACAAAACAAGGTAAACAGGACAACTCCAAATTGTTAAAAAGCAAAATAAAGCAGAAAAACAGGAACCTCAAAATGCTAAGAGAACTTATCTTTGGTTGGATGTTATTTTTCATTTTTTTCTATCATATGTTGTACAGTTTTCAAACTTCCTATATTGAACACTCTAATCACAAAAATGCAGCATTACAAAAAGGTGGTGGAAGTTGTTGATGCCAATGGTTTGTATCCCCTCATATAGCAGATGAGGCATGGCTCTTGTGGACAAACGTTAAAGGACTTCGGCAAGTCTCTTGACAACTCTGAGCCTCATTTTTTGTGTCCTTAAAATGGGAATAATTCAATAGAGTGGGGGTAGTGGGGAGGGACTTCATTCAGTTGTGATCATTAAGTGAGATGATATATGTAAACCTTTGCTCAGCTCACTGCTTGGTACAGAGGAAGCATCCAATCAACTATAATAACTATTATTAGAGAGCACAACAGATGAGTTGTTACCAAATTCTAGCCCTGGCTTCTTCAAGCTTGCCTACCTGCCCTCCTTCCTTCTTCTCAAAAAACAGCTGATATTGGCAATTTCATAAGATTTGACCATGACAGGGCACCTGGGTGTCTCAGTCAGTAAAGCATCTGCCTTTGGCTCAGGTCTTGATTCTGGAGTCCCAGGATGGAGCCCCATGGAGTTCCCTGCTCAGCAGGGAGTCTGCTTCTCTCCCTTTGCCCCTCCCCCTCCCCCCCATCCCGCCTCCCACCCCCACCGGCTCGTGTCTGCACCTTCTCACTCGCTTGCTCACTCTCAAATAAATAAAATCTTAAAAAGAAAAAAAAAAAAGATTTGACTATGACTCTTGTTTCACCCCATCTCAAAAGTTTGAAGACAAGGAAATGGATACCAGACCTTTCTGGGGAATGGATTCCTAATGATAAAAAGACAAAGGAAGGAAAGTGTGATTCTTTGGGAATGGGAGGGAGGAACAGCTGCTTGGCTATCAGAAAAGGAGTGGTTCTGTGTCTGTGTACCAAGGAGAGATGGGCCAGCACACGGGCCTGGGGTTGTGGTGCATCCCACGGAGGCCCGAGAGAGAGCACAGGTACCCAGACCTGGGTAGACGTGCATATCTCTCTGCTGGGCCATCCAACTCAACCCCCCACCACTGAGACCTGGAGCGCAAGAGGAAACAAAATGAATGTGAGCCACAATATCAGGGATTTAGGTTAAACACTTCATCTGGGGCGCCTGGGTGGCTCAGTTGGTTAAGCGACTGCCTTTGACTCAGGTCATGATCCCAGGGTTCTGGGATCGAGTCCCACATGGGGCTCCCGGCTCAGCAGGAAGCCTGCTTCTCCCTCTCCCACTCCCCCTGCTTGTGTTCCTGCTCTCGCTGTCTGTCTCTGTCAAATAAATAAATAAAATCTTTAAAAAAAACCAAAAAACAAAAAAACGCTTCATCTGAAACTTTTTAATAGTGTTCTGAGCAGACAGAAACTCCAAAGGTAAAATAAGCTCAGCACAACCCCTTCCATGTGAAACCGGAAGTGAGGAGCTCCTGGGAGTATCTAGGCCAAGGCCACCTTGCAAATTCTGACCATGGCTAGATTTGCCAAATGCACTTCTCCCCTCCCGTGGCCCCACCTCCTGCCACGATTCCCACCCACATGGCCTGAAGCACCAGAAACTATTTACTGTCAGGCCCCATCAAGGGAAACCCCTCAAAAATATCCTGAAAAACAGAAT
The DNA here is from genome assembly GCF_002201575.2 of Neomonachus schauinslandi. Classification (NCBI taxonomy): domain Eukaryota; kingdom Metazoa; phylum Chordata; class Mammalia; order Carnivora; family Phocidae; genus Neomonachus; species Neomonachus schauinslandi. The sequence continues at coordinate 29,184,302 of NC_058413.1, read as the reverse complement.
TTAGAGAGGCTTGAAATATAAACACATGAACAACCCTGAGATATTTTTTTAAAATCTAGACTCAAAGTAAAAGATTATTATTATTTTTTTTTTTAAAGATTTTATTTATTTGAGACAGAGAGAATGAGAGACAGAGAGCATGAGAGGGAGGAGGGTCAGAGGGAGAAGCAGACTCCCTGCCGAGCAGGGAGCCCGATGCGGGACTCGATCCCGGGACTCCAGGATCATGACCTGAGCCGAAGGCAGTCGCTTAACCAACTGAGCCACCCAGGCGCCCCAAAAGATTATTATTTTTTGCAGTAGTAAGTATGAGCGCGGTCCCACGCTTGTGTTGTAACCCTTAAACAGCCATCGAAGATAGGTGCTTCAATTATTTCCATTTTGCAGACACATGAAAACTTGATGAGGTAGTTCTGTTTTGTTCACTCCTTTGTCTCAGTACCTACAACACTGGCTACCCTCTACATACTCAGGAAACATTTGTCGAATCAATGAATGGAGTTCAACAACAGGCATAAGCCACACAGCTGGTAAGGGGTGAAGCTGGAGTCACACCCAGTCTGACCTAACTCCATAGACTGAGTTCTTAACTACTGCCCCTGTTTACCTTTTTCCCACTGACGACTTAAGTCTGGGAAAGAAGACAAGGGCCTTGCTGGTGGAGGTACTCGCCTCCATGACACTTAGAGTCGACATGTCCGTGGATATGACTGGACATCGTGATTTCTCCAGGGTCAGTGCTTAGACGTTACTAACAGGATCCAGGGCTCCTCTGCTTTGGGAATATATTTACATACCCGCTGAAAAGCTGGTCCCATCTATATAATATAATTCTCCAGGCTTTCTGTAATGCAGAATGATCAATTATGGGCTACTTATCAAAAAACGTCTAGATACAGGCAAACACATTTCTATTATCATTTAGCAATTGCTTGAGGGCTTTGAAAGTGTCTGGAATACAGGCAGTTGAAGAAGTGTCCCCTAAGAAATTATCAAGATGAGGGCTTGGAAGTTAAATGCGCTTCCTCTACCTTTTAGGTTCTATCTATTTGAAGGTGAACAGATTGAGTTGCATTTCTCTGTGTGATTAACATCAAGCACCCTGTGTTGGTTGAAAAGGTTCATTATCTGGAGAAGAACTTAAAAGGCAGGATGGACAACTTCAATTTAGATAATTGTTGCCTGTGATGGAGTGCTCTTCAAATGGGTCTGCGTGGGGTGGGGGCGAGGAGGAGTGCCATCCACTAAGCGCTGGAAAGGCTCTCAGAACCCACAGGCAGCAAATACCTAAGTAGAGGAAGCATGATATATGGGATCAGAAACCCTGAATTTCAGCTCCAGATCCATCACTTACTAGCTTGGTGGCCTTAAGCAAAATCAATCATCGTCTTTGAGGTCAGTTTTGCCATCTGTAAAAGCAGCAATGACCAGGCCTGACTTTCAGGTTGTTGGAAGGATCCAGTGACATGGCTGGGAATGCCTTGCAAATGCTCTGCATAAAAATTAAGTGCATTGTCTTGGAAGGGGCTTTGTTGGCTTTGCAGCAAATGCACTTCTACCTCCATGGGAAGTGTAATCGTGGTCAGGAACATGGATTCAAGGAGGTACGCTACCTGGGTTCAGATCCTGACTTAGCTGTGTGACCTTGGGCAAGTTCCTAAACCTCTGTGTGCCTCAATTTTTCATCTGTAAACATTTTTCATCTGTACTATTATATAACTTCAAATAGGCAGTGGTGTCAGCACATAGTAAATCTACATATTTGCCACCACCATTTTTTAAAAACTTTCTTTCAAGGATCTTTTCCCTGAAAGAATGGAATGGAACAAGTACAAATATTACTTAAGACAGAGTATAGTGAGTGCCATAAGGAAGTACCAACCATCAGTTCTGGGAGTCGGAGGAGGAGAGGACATTTCTACTTGGAGGAGTCAGGAAAGGTGTCACAGAGAATAACCAGGGAAGGTTGTGAAAGGGAGCACATTCCTCTGCCTGCCAGGGGAGCCATGGAGGGGAGACCCAGTTGGACATATTGGAGAACAAGGTCTATATTTATAGACTAGAGAGAAAGTAGGAGATGGACCTGGAAAGGCAGATTTTAGCCATAGTGTGAGGGGCTTTAGGTGCCCAGATGCGGGGATGCAGGCAGTGGAGAGAGGATGAGAGCCTGTGGGCTTGAGGAAGATTAACCCAGCAGCATTCTGCAGGAGGGATGGAGTGGATTCGGTGCACTTCATCATCCTGGCAAGCAGTAACGAAGGTGTCGGGGGGTCCTCCTACATTAGCAACTCAGACAAGTTGGAATATGCCTCCAACATCGGGAAGGGCAATCATTTCTCTAATGTGTGAAACAAGAACCCCTAGTTTGTAGTTTTCCCATTCATATTAGTGGCTGAGTGGAGTTTCCCATTCCGCTACCTCAGTATGAAAGGGGGAGGGATGGAATTATTGCCCATCCCAGGCCAGGGCCTTCACTCATAGGCTCTGATGAAGGACTGAGAAGGGCTTCTCTGACATGGGCATATCCTTTCTCCCAGTGGAATTTTGCCATGCCCTCTCATGAAGACAAACATTTTTCAAGATTGCTTTCACTGCCACCTTTTGGGGGTATATTTCCTTGAGAAATGAAGTGCTTTCATGCAGCTGGATGGCAGTTAGCTTTCTCCCCAGGCCAGTGGGGCTATTGTGTAGGGCACTGTGTACAAGCTGAGTGACTGTGTGTGGCAGCCCAGCCACCCGGTCAGCCTCACCGCAGGGGACATTCAGAGGGTTGCTCCCAGGGGTTTCCACCCCTCTGGGAAAGGCAGCTTTGAGGTGTTCCCCTGGGGATTCTGCCTCCCCGGCCTCAGTTGGTCCACTTGTGGGCACCTCTGCCCAGCCAATCAGCATCCTTCCCTGGAATGCTTAGAGCTGAAACTAAGGAGAGGATGTGCCTCATTTCGGTGGTGGAAGCAACAGAACTTGAAGAGAGGGAACACCCATCAGCCAGGGTCCCAGTCCAGGGAAGAAGACAGTCTACATAGCAGAGAAGGGCACTGCCCCAGGAGAAAAGTCAAGTCTTGGTTGAATTTGAGTCCTTTTCCAATTTTCCCTGAGGACTAAATCCACCCTCGTTCTACTCTAGATTATGAGTAATGCCCATTCTTTTACCTAAACTATTCTGAATTGGACTTCTTTCACTTTTGATCTAAGGGTCATGATTCATATACCTGTGCCCTCACCCTGTGCTCATCAATTAAAACTTACTCAACATTTTCCCATTCTTTTCCGTGTCCTAAGGATTGAACAGATGATCTCATCACTGCTAACACTGAGAACAATGTGTTAGCCCTTAATGATCACAGGAAGCACTTACACACTACTATTACAAATTTCAAAATAATTTTTCAATCAGTGTTTCACCTAATCCACAAAACATGCAGGAAGATAGGGTGGTTATGCTCTTCCTTACTTTACAGAAGAGAAAAGTCAGGCCTGGATTAATTAACTGCTGACTCACAAGAATTTTTGCCTAAATCCCCCCAGTTATTTCCTGCCAGAATCTAAATTTCAACCCATATCTTTTGTCTCCAAATCCAGTATATTTTCCCCAATACCTTCTTACATGAGGAAGTGACCCAAAGCTTCGACTTCGGGTTATTGATGAAAGCCAGTGAGGAAGATGATGTGATCAAGGAGACCTTCATAGGATCTTCAGAAGTGGTTAGGGAACGTTCAACTCTGCCTACAAGAAAGGGGGTAATGCTGTTGCCTATGTTTGGAGGGACCAAAGGAAATAACACTTGGGCCAAGACTAGGATGAAGCAAGTGAGGAGCGGAGGCAAGTAGGAGACACCTATATTCAGGGTCATGCAAGGGTTTGCCTGGCCCTGTGATATCCTTAAGGTCATAGCTGGTCATGCAAGGGCT